>NC_034191.2:30967803-31065439 GCF_002021735.2 Oncorhynchus kisutch
TGTCTCTCTCTCTGCTCTCTCTCTCTCTCGTCTCTCTCTCTGTCTCTCTCTCTCTCTGTCTCTCTCTGTCTCTCTCTCTCTCTGTCTCTCTCTCTCTCCTGTCTCTCTCTCTCTGTCTCCTGTCTCTACTCCTGTATCTGTATGTTCTGTATGTCTGTCTCTCTTGTCTCTCTCTCTCTGTCTCTCTCTGTTCTCTGTCTCTCTCTTCTTGTCTCTCTCTGTCTTCTCTGTCTCTCTCTTCTCTCTGTCTCTCTCTCTGTCTCTCTGTCTCTTCTCTATCTTCTCTCTCTTCTCTCTCTCTTATCTCTATCTCTCTCTCCGTCCTCTGTCTCTCTCTCTGTCTCTCTCTCTGTATCTCTCTCTCTCTGTATCTCTACTCTGTCGTCTCTCTCTCTACTGTTCTCTCTGTTACTCTATCTCTCTGCTATCTCTGTCCTCTATGTCTCTCTCTGTCTCTCTCTGTCTCTCTCTTGTCCGCTCTCTGGTCTCTCTCTGTCTCTCTCTGTCTCTGTTCTCTCTGTCTGTCTGTCTCTGTCTCTCTCTCTCTCTGTCTGTCTCTCTCTGTCTCTCTCTGTCTCTCTCTGTCTCTCTCTCTGTCTCTCTCTGTCTCTCTCTCTGTCTCTCTCTCTGTCTCTCTCTCTGTCTCTCTCTCTGTCTCTCTCTCTGTCTCTCTCTGTCTCTCTCTCTGTCTCTCTCTCTGTCTCTCTCTGTCTCTCTCTGTCTCTCTCTGTCTCTGTCTCTCTCTCTCTCTCTCTCTCTCTCTCTCTATGCCCAGCCACTGATACATATTAAACATGGGCTTTGCGTCCACTCCTCTCACCCCCGTTTAGCGTTACACTGTGTGTTTCCCAAATGATTCCCTATGTAGTGCCCTACGTTTGACCAGTACCCTATGGGCCCTGGTAAAATTGTATATAGGGAATATGGTGCCATTTTGGATGCAACCAGTGGTCTGCTCTACCCTACAGCCCCCCCTGCTCTTAGTCGCTGGACGAGCGGCTCTATCGGATTTGTTTACGGAGAGGGCCCTGAAAATAAATGGAGGCTGTCAGCTGCTGCTCTCGCCCTGCCCCCCTCCCGACCCCTTGATGGCGCCTCATGTTCGCCTCAGCCCTGTAATGCCAAACAACTTTGATGGTGGATGTCGCAGATTGAATTATGCCCCTGAGGAAAAGCTATTAGCTCAGTCAAGAGTCCTCATTTGTTAAATTAAAAGTGGAAATGACATGCGAGTAGTCTCTTCAGTGAATTAAAGTTGCAGAGAAAATGAAGTCTCTTCCTAATAGCACAAAAAAACATTTTGTGGGGAGAGAGAAGGAGAGAAAAGGGGATTTGGCTTCGGTTTAGTGACATCCATCGCCCCCCTCTCTCCCCCGTCCCACTCTGTATATTTATTTTTCATAGTTTATTTATACTGGGTTATATTTTTTATTTTGTTCCTCTTTCCTGACCGGTTCCTCTGTACCATATGGAGTCCAGAGTACTCTGTCTGTCTGTCTGTCTGTCTGTCTGTCTGTCTGTCTGTCTGTCTGTCAAAACCTCAACACTTTCAAGCCACTTCAAGTGAGACCGAGTGGAAAATAATGATTTGAAACGCAGATGAATAAACTTTTGCGGCCATTTCTACTCAGAGAACCAAGCTGTGATCCCACTCCCATTGGCAGACGGTGGTAACCCAGGATTCTTCAAAGGGAGAGCAGCCACTCTAGCTGATCAGTATGGAGACACCACAAGGACAACTTATCACAGTCTGTGGTGTGTTCGGGCGTACATAGTGTGTGTTAGTACCCAGGCCAGCCCTGCAGCATAGCTCCTTGAAGCCTTCTTCTCTTCTTAGCCACATTTCTATAATATTTCATTTGTCATTGGGCCTTTCCCCTCAATTCATGAAAACATGTACTTTTTAAACAATGCTATTTCTTGAAGTATTATTCTGCCCAAAGGCAACGGTGAATAGCGGGGCTAGAAAATACCTTTCTTCACACTACACACAGCTCCGTGTGGCAAATGCGTCAGCATAAGATTTCACCCCAAAACCAAAGTCAAGCCACCCTGGAATAGGATTTGTGTTTCCTGAGGATATTGAAACCAGTTGACCACAAGCTTTTAGGCTTTCCATTTTTTTCCAGTACGTGAGAGAGGAAGCAGAACGTTGGAGAGATGGTAGTAAACCTCACTAAAGAAGAGCCCTACAGACTCCATGTCGCTCACCGCTAGCTGTCAGACGCACGCGCACCCGCACACACCCACACAAATCATGGTGGGTGAGGTTACGTGTTCTGTTATGACTAACACATACCCCAACCCTCCCCAAACCATTCACCAGCTCCCATATCATTGATTCTGTTAAAGAGAGATCCAGAGCGTGGAACAGGATTTGTTGTTTCCCATCATCACCATATTAGTCATACTTTGATATGCAGATGTTGCATTAGAGAGGTTGATAAACAGAGAGTGACGGAATGAGAGAACGTAGAGAGAGGGACTGAATAAGAAAACGTAGAGAGAGTGACTGAATGAGAAAACGTAGAGAGAGTGACTGAATGAGAAAACGTAGAGAGAGTGACTGAATGAGAAAACGTAGAGTGACAATGAAAAAACGTAGAGTGACTGAATGAGAAAACGTAGAGTGACAATGAAAAAACGTAGAGTGACAATGAAAAAACGTAGAGTGACTGAATGAGAAAACGTAGAGAGAGTGACTGAATGAGAAAACGTAGAGAGTGACTGAATGAGAAAACGTAGAGAGTGACTGAATGAGAAAACGTAGAGAGAGAGTGACTGAATGAGAAAACGTAGAGAGAGTGACTGAATGGGAAAACGTAGAAAGAGAGTGACTGAATGGGAAAACGTAGAGAGAGGGACTGAATGAGAAAACGTAGAGAGAGGGACTGAATGAGAAAACGTAGAGAGAGGGACTGAATGAGAAAACGTAGAGAGAGTGACTGAATGAGAAAACGTAGAGAGAGTGACTGAATGAGAAAACGTAGAGAGAGTGACTGAATGAGAAAACGTAGAGAGAGAGTGACTGAATGAGAAAACGTAGAGAGAGAGTGACTGAATGAGAAAACGTAGAGAGAGTGACTGAATGGGAAAACGTAGAAAGAGAGTGACTGAATGAGAATACGTAGAGAGGGACTGAATGAGAAAACGTAGAGAGTGACTGAAGGAGAAAACATAGAGAGAGTGACTGAATGAGAAAACGTAGAGAGAGTGACTGAATGAGAAAACGTAGAGAGAGTGACTGAATGAGAAAACATAGAGAGAGTGACTGAATGAGAAAACGTAGAGAGAGTGACTGAATGAGAAAACGTAGAGAGAGTGACTGAATGGGAAAACGTAGAGAGAGTGACTGAATGGGAAAACGTAGAGAGAGTGACTGAATGAGAAAACGTAGAGAGAGTGACTGGATGGGGAAAACGTAGAAAGAGAGTGACTGAATGGGAAAACGTAGAAAGAGAGTGACTGAATGAGAAAACGTAGAGAGAGAGTGACTGAATGAGAAAACGTAGAGAGAGTGACTGGAAGAGAAAACGTAGAGAGAGAGTGACTGAATGAGAAAACGTAGAGTGTGTGACTGGAAGAGAAAAGGGAGAGGGAGAGAGGGAATGCGGAGTGAGAAGGATGCAGTGTGCTGTATTGGCTGACCCCTGGACGTCCGGCCGAGGCTCTGATGTTTTCATGGCTCTATCTCCTGGACACACTGACAGACAGACAGACAATCGGACGGATGGACAGATCCCGAGGAGGAGAGAGAGGGCCGTAGAGTTAGCCAAGGCAATATCCTGACATGTTCCTATCTCTCTCATCAGCTAGCACGGCTTACTGTAGATATTAGGTTATTCAGCCTTTATCCAACACTAATAAATACACAGCCACTAAGGCCTTCCCCCTGTTCTACCCAGAAACACCCATCACACCGTGTCGGCTAAACTAAGACATCAACATCTCCCCTCGTCCTGTGAGTCATTTACCAGCTGCTGACAGTTATAAGGGAAGAGGAGGGAGAGTTGAGGCCCACAACAGGTCATTCAACACCTATTAGTGTGTCAGGCTGTGTTAGTGTGTCAGGCTGTGTCAGTTTGAGGCTGTGAGACCAAGGATAGTTCCAGTACTGGACAGTATGCCTTCACACTGGATTCAACAGAACCACTTTGGGGTAGATAGTATGGAAAATGTTTGAGGAATTGATCAGAAGTGAATTGTTGAATATTACATTTGGGGCGGCAGGGTAGCCTAGTGGTTAGAGCGTTGGACTAGTAACCGGAAGGTTGCAAGGTCAAATCCCCGAGCTGACAAGGTACAAATCTGTCGTTCTGCCCCTGAACAGGCAGTTAACCCACTGTTCCTAGGCCGTCATTGAAAATAAGAATTTGTTCTTAACTGACTTGCCTGGTTAAATAAAATAAATACAATTATAGAGAATTTTCATGTTCCAAAATCTTGGTGTGTGTGTGTGTGTGTGTGTGTGTGTGTGTGTGTGTGTGTGTGTGTGTGTGTGTGTGTGTGTGTGTGTGTGTGTGTGTGTGTGTGTGTGTGTGTGTGTGTGTGTGTGTGTGTGTGTGAGTGAAAACCGGGGGTTTTACTGTCCACCTTGGTTATAGGGCTGGACAATAATACCAGGCCACTCCGCTACTGTTCTCCCATCACTAGCATATGCAGCACTGTCACCATACTGAACCTTTCCTGTGTTCGCTTTCATCCAAACGGTCCTGACATGTCTGAATAATCCACTAACTCCCAGTAAATTCTCTCAAACGGCTAACTCAAAGTGAGACTAGAGGAAGCAGCTGGAAGACTAGCAGCATTCGAGACTCATGTTCAGGTGATAACCATTATCCACTCAGTTCTATTCATGTGTGTGTTTTCCGGCGTGTGGACAAACCCAGTCCTCAGTACAGTCAATGGTCAGGCCAGCCTGGGGTGGTTTCAGTGTACATGACATGCTTCATGACAAAAGGAAGGGCGTCATCAACGACAGAGCTGATCTACTGGCATGGGAACAGACACAGAGACACACGTTATCCCGTTCCGACTGCAGGAACCCTGTGTTGGATGAGGGAGGAAATATCCTGTATTATGTCTAATGCTGTTTTTAATTGGCTGAATAGTAGAGACCAGTACATAAATCATTTGTCCAAACACCGGCACAGTGAAATTGGAGACAACTCAGGGCATAAAAGATTTCTGTCTTCTATTTTTTTTTTGCTACCAATGCACTTCATTTTAAGTCATGCTCATCTCTTTATTTTGTTAAATCGCATGAAATGTAATTGTATTAAAAGCTTGGCTTGTTCTTTGTTCACAGATGTGACAGTGTTTGAACTTTAATATCTCAAACCAGATTGGTATCGTTCTCTCATTCTTTAACTACAGCTTTAGTTGATCTAACAACTCAAACCGCCAGCCTTTATTTTCTCCAAGAGGAGAACCCTGTGTCCCTTCGGCTGTGTTCTGCTACCCACTCACCCCCTCTCTCTCCCGCTCTTTCTCCTGCAGCAAAGCCAAGCCTCCCCCCCAAATCTCCCCCAGTAAGTCCAGTGGAGGAGAGTTCTGTGTGGCTGCTGTCTTTGCTGCCTCACGCTCCTGGTACATGACCAACCCCAACATGAAGAGAGAGAAAGGTGAGGAGGGGTCGCTTTGGCTTTGTAGCATTATGTTTATCATTACATATCCCACTAGTGCATTAGTATCTTAGCTGTTACCCCCAAAACCACCATCACGCTAAAACACTTTCATTTCGTTTTCATTTGGCAAAATGTAGAAGTTTAAAATCGGTGTGAGAATCGCAAATACCATTTGACTTGGATCTGTGCATTGACCTTTCTAAGCCCCCTGTGTAGACCCAACATTAAGGTCAAGGAAGTACAAACCCACTCAGGGAGATTCTGGGCGAAGTAGACAAAACACTTAGCAATGTCACAACACCACGCTCCTCTTACTTTGTAACGTTGACCTGTTGACCTCTACTGTTCCTCAGACCAGTCCAGCCGGTCAGTGGTGGAGTCCCTCTACATCCTCAGTTGCTATGGCACCCTAGTGGAGCATGTCCTGGAGCCTCGGCCAATCAGCACAGCCCAGAAGATCAGCGATGACACACCCCTGGAGCTCAACACATGTCCACGGGCCTGCTGGAGCCTGGCTAGGTAACTGACCCTTCCTCACACACACACACACACACACACACACAGACCCTCTGTTTTCCCCCCCTCTGCTAAGCTGTGGTTCATGTTTTGAAGATTTATGTACATTACTGTGTAACTGCACAATATATTACTGTATGTGATTTATACAGTAGTGCACTACATTGGGAATAGGGTGCCATTTGGGAGAGATCCTGAGATGTCATCTGTAATTGACTGTGTGTTTCTCTCCTTTGTTATGTTTTGTTGTTACAGGACTCCACTGTGGAATGAGCTGCCGCCTCCCTTTCTCTCCAACCACCCTCTGGTGCTGGCCTCTGACCTGGTGCAACATTACCAATACCTCCTGGCTGGATGTAAGTGTTTTACACTGTGTGTGTGTATGTACTATTTGTGCGTGTGTATGTGTGCACCATTAGCCCGGTGCCAGAGCTGAAGCCTACTGATTCCTACTGTTTATTCTCTATGGGAGATTGTCTTTGCCTTCTTATTGGTGACATGCTGAGAGTAGGACCCTTTCAGTCCTCCATTACGTCCCTGTTCCCTCTTAAAACCCTCAGTGGAGATCAGACATCAGTCCATCTGAGTAGTGCTCTGGCCTCAGATCTCTTATCACACAAACGATCAGCTTTTCATCCGTTCTGTTCCGTCTGTACGGCGCTTTCCATCAAGTCTTTGTCACAGTGTGTCTGGACAAGTCAGCATGACAACGCGAACAGCTCAACCAACTCCACTCAACTCATTCAAATGAAGCCGATTAGCCAGCCTCAACTCCTCCTAACTCAGTAACAAGTACAAAGAGCACCAAGCACTTCAGGTTGATATGTGACAGGCTGTGGAGGCTGGAGATGGCAGAGGGAAGAGGAGGGTGACTCTGGAGGGCAGAGTGCACACGGATGGCCACACATTTAACTTAACCTCTGTTATAACTGTGTGTTGTTGCATTAGCTGCATAATCATGAACATAAATCAGTAATTAGCTCTTGAAGTGCCGTTGGGGCAAATCTCCTTCTCATCCCGTGTGCTTGTTCTTCTGTCTCCTCTATTCTACGCTAAAATGTCTACCTCCCAAATGGTACCCTATTCCCTACTTAGTGTACTACTTTTGACCTGTGTCCTATGGTCAACAGTAGTGCACTATAGGGAATAGGGTGCCATTTGGGAGGTAGACGTTCTCCCAGTGCTCAGGGCTGAACGGGTAGGATATTTTCTCAAATGAGTTCTAATAGTCCTTTCTTGTGTCAGAGCAATGAAGTTAAGTTGGTGTGATTGTTCGGCAGCGGGCATCGGCGCTGGTTTTAGTGTGACTTGGTCCTGTGAGAAGGCACAATGGGCCAGACAGAGGGCACAATGGGCCAGACAGAGGGCATAATGATTTAGTCTCGGTGCTTTCTCACAATTAGCTGCAATTAGTGATGTTCCTCCTGTTCCTCCTGACAGTTCCTCCTGTTCCTGTTCCTCCTGACAGCCGAGCAGCACCAACCCTATCGCGCTCACACACCCAGGTCAATACAATATGCACTTACTTCATTTGCTGTCTTGTACTTCTACCCATTGCTCCGCTCCACCCCCAGGCGTTTCCTGCATGCTACTACGGCTCACGGAGTGCCACCTTTCCTTCCTCCGCTTTGCGCCCGTTCTGTTTCATAACACTGTGCGTCCACTCTGCTCACCAGCAGATGGATGGGCAGAGATGATGTGATCCAGGGGGGGCCAATCTGACCCGGGGATGCCACACAACACACACACTGTGTTGGCCTTCTCCAGTGGTGGGTAAAGATCAGAGTTTATGGAGGGAGAAGCTGCTGCTCTCCACCCTGCTCCAATACAAACTACAGTATCAGGGTCTAGTTTACGTAGTAGATACTACCTCAAATGTCAACAAGCAGAAGGAGTGCGTGACGGGAGGAGAAAGGGATAGGAAAGCTAAGAAGACAGAGAAATTGAGAGACGTGGAGGAAATGAGAGGTCACAAAGAGAAATATGGAGAGAGGGAGGGAGCGAGGCAGGGGGGTATGATAAATCACTGGTATCTTTTTTAGATCTGCAAATGAGTGTGTATTCAGGGACCTAGCTGGGTTCCACAACCTTCTAGAGTATGGGGTTAGAGTGTTTGCATGTTGTGTGATTGACAGCTGCTGCTCTCTCTATATTGAATGACCGGTGTGATTAAAAATGCATGTTGCTGTGGAGGGATGGAGCTCAGGGTCATGCCAGCCCAGCCGGAGAGGAGCCTCGCAGGCTGGTGATTAAAAGCAGAGGTGGCGCCACTTCATGGTCACTATCTCTACCTGTCCGTCTGCCCACCCCACTAGCACCGCTCTGGGCCCGCTCTGCTCTGCCACAGCCTGGTAAACAGCAACTCCACTACACTGCTGGGGATGATAAGAGACGGAGAGAGAGAGGTGCACAGACACACACACACACTCAGACAGACACACACTCACTCACTCACTCACGGATGGACACAGTGAGATATGAGGATGACGTGCTTGCCTCATAAATGCTGTCTCCATCCAGCTTTGATGGCTCATGGAATCGTCACTGTTATGTGAATGGCTCAGCCTGCCAGTTAGGAGAAACAGAGACCCTTTTTATTCTAAAAGGCCCAATGTGAATATATGGGGCCAATTTGTGTTGCCCTGAGGTGTCTTGAGTAGATTTAAACCTGTGGTCGGATCCCTTAGAATAACACCACCACACGATTGACGAATGTGAGGTTTTTTTCCTTCCTCATTTGCAGCATTCATTCTTGAGATTTAGGGTAAATTTTCCGTGTTTTTGAAGTGTGGGGGCTGTATTCATATAGCTGTGTGTTCAGACACCTCTTCCCCGGCCGCAAGACTTCACCGAGGCAAACATGGCGTGAATAATTGACCTCCCTGATCTTCTGGCTGGCTCCTCTGAGTAGGCTGGACACTTCAGTGGTGGCTGCGCTGGTGCTTTTTGGCCCTGGCCTCCCCCTAGTTTCAAGTTTTATTAGTCGTATGTACAAGTTGATGCAACAACAATAAGAAATAATAAAAGATAAGAATACTAAAATAAAGTTTAGCCCCTAGATTCCTTTCATAATGTAGTAACTGTGGCGGCGTGACGACGCGCCACGGCCTTGTCAATAACCACTAATTGGCTGAGTGAGAGACTTCCGAGGCCAGCGGGAGCGGGTCTTTACCTCTGGGCTGTTTGGTCTTTACCTCTGGGCTGTTTAGTCTTTACCTCTGGGCTGTTTAGTCTTTACCTCTGGGCTGTTTGGTCTTTACCTCTGGGCTGTTTGGTCTTTACCGCTGGGCTGTTTGGTCTTTACCGCTGGGCTGTTTAGTCTTTACCGCTGGGCTGTTTAGTCTTTACCTCTGGGCTGTTTGTTCTTTACCTCTGAGCTGTTTGTTCTTTACCTCTGAGCTGTTTGGTCTTTACCTCTGGGCTGTTTGGTCTTTACCTCTGGGCTGTTTGGTCTTTACCTCTGGGATGTTTGGTCTTTACCTCTGGGCTGTTTGGTCTTTACCTCTGGGCTGTTTGGTCTTTACCTCTGGGCTGTTTGGTCTTTACCTCTGGGCTGTTTGGTCTTTACCTCTGGGCTGTTTGGTCTTTACCTCTGGGCTGTTTGGTCTTTACCTCTGGGCTGTTTGGTCTTTACCTCTGGGCTGTTTGGTCTTTACCGCTGGGCTGTTTGGTCTTTACCGCTGGGCTGTTTGGTCTTTACCGCTGGGCTGTTTGGTCTTTACCTCTCTGGGCTGATTGGTCTTTACCTCTGGGCTGATTGGTCTTTACCTCTGGGCTGATTGGTCTTTACCTCTGGGCTGATTGGTCTTTACCTCTGGGCTGATTGGTCTTTACCGCTGGGCTGATTGGTCTTTACCGCTGGGCTGATTGGTCTTTACCGCTGGGCTGATTGGTCTTTACCGCTGGGCTGATTGGTCTTTACCGCTGGGCTGATTGGTCTTTACCGCTGGGCTGATTGGTCTTTACCGCTGGGCTGATTGGTCTTTACCGCTGGGCTGATTGGTCTTTACCGCTGGGCTGATTGGTCTTTACCGCTGGGCTGATTGGTCTTTACCGCTGGGCTGATTGGTCTTTACCGCTGGCTGATTGGTCTTTACCGCTGGGCTGATTGGTCTTTACCGCTGGGCTGATTGGTCTTTAACCGCTGGGCTGATTGGTCTTTACGCTGGGCTGATGTCTTTACCGCTGGGCTGATTGGTCTTTACCGCTGGGCTGATTGGTCTTTACCGCTGGGCTGATTGGTCTTTACCGCTGGGCTGATTGGTCTTTACCGCTGGGCTGATTGGTCTTTACCGCTGGCTGATTGGTCTTTACCGCTGGGGCTGATTGGTCTTTACCGCTGGGCTGATTGGTCTTTACCGCTGGGCTGATTGGTCTTTACCGCTGGGCTGATTGGTCTTTACCGCTGGGCTGATTGGTCTTTACCGCTGGGCTGATTGGTCTTTACCGCTGGGCTGATTGGTCTTTACCGCTGGGCTGATTGGTCTTTACCGCTGGGCTGATTGGTCTTTACCGCTGGGCTGATTGGTCTTTACCGCTGGGCTGATTGGTCTTTACCGCTGGGCTGATTGGTCTTTACCGCTGGGCTGATTGGTCTTTACCGCTGGGCTGATTGGTCTTTACCGCTGGGCTGATTGGTCTTTACCGCTGGGCTGATTGGTCTTTACCGCTGGGCTGATTGGTCTTTACCGCTGGGCTGATTGGTCTTTACCGCTGGCTGATTGGTCTTTACCGCTGGGCTGATTGGTCTTTACCGCTGGGCTGATTGGTCTTTACCGCTGGGCTGATTGGTCTTTACCGCTGGGCTGATTGGTCTTTACCGCTGGGCTGATTGGTCTTTACCGCTGGGCTGATTGGTCTTTACCGCTGGGCTGATTGGTCTTTACCGCTGGGCTGATTGGTCTTTACCGCTGGGCTGATTGGTCTTTACCGCTGGGCTGATTGGTCTTTACCGCTGGGCTGATTGGTCTTTACCGCTGGGCTGATTGGTCTTTACCGCTGGGCTGATTGGTCTTTACCGCTGGGCTGATTGGTCTTTACCGCTGGGCTGATTGGTCTTTACCGCTGGGCTGATTGGTCTTTACCGCTGGGCTGATTGGTCTTTACCGCTGGGCTGATTGGTCTTTACCGCTGGGCTGATTGGTCTTTACCGCTGGGCTGATTGGTCTTTACCGCTGGGCTGATTGGTCTTTACCGCTGGCTGATTGGTCTTTACCGCTGGGCTGATTGGTCTTTACCGCTGGGCTGATTGGTCTTTACCGCTGGGCTGATTGGTCTTTACCGCTGGCTGATTGGTCTTTACCGCTGGGCTGATTGGTCTTTACCGCTGGGCTGATTGGTCTTTACCGCTGGGCTGATTGGTCTTTACCGCTGGGCTGATTGGTCTTTACCGCTGGGCTGATTGGTCTTTACCGCTGGGCTGATTGGTCTTTACCGCTGGGCTGATTGGTCTTTACCGCTGGGCTGATTGGTCTTTACCGCTGGGCTGATTGGTCTTTACCGCTGGGCTGATTGGTCTTTACCGCTGGGCTGATTGGTCTTTACCGCTGGGCTGATTGGTCTTTACCGCTGGGCTGATTGGTCTTTACCTGTGGGCTGATTGGTCTTTACCTGTGGGCTGATTGGTCTTTACCTGTGGGCTGATTGGTCTTTACCTGTGGGCTGATTGGTCTTTACCTCTGGGCTGATTGTTAAAGAAAAAGTGGGAAAGGAGGATCAGCCATAGACAAGCACTGTACAAGCCGGCCTTGTCAGATAGGGACATTATCCCAACTGGCCTTCCGAATTGTCAAAAAGGACTGCCCAAATCAGTGAGAGAGAGAGAAACTACCTCAGATCATTAGTCCTATCTCTCCCCAGAGAACAGGTCATCAGTCAGACCTGATCAATATCTGGCCCTGCTTTGTTCTGGGTCTACTCACTTTACCTGCTGTTACTGCTACTGTCATCCACCAGACAACTAACTCTGTCTGAAATTACACCATATTCCGATATAGTGCACTACTTTTGACCAGTGCACTATATAGGGAATAGGGTGCCATTTTGGATGCATCCCTGCACTTCCTCCTGCTACTGGCGGCCTTGACCAGACCACTCACTGTGTGTCTCCTCTGATCAGCAGAACTATACCACTTCCTCTTAGAACACAGAGACACAGGCTTTGAGATCGCTTTGGAACATTTTTAAAATCACTTTTGTTTTATGATGGTGTGTTACCAGAACAGGGAATTTTCCAAAGAATAACACCAATCAGATTTGCCTGGTAAACACCATAAATTTGTTATAATTCTACTTCATAGGAATGGTTCTATTATTCCGCCTGAGTCAGTTCAGATTGTAGTCTTTGCTATCAACTATCACTGAGGCAAATATGCCGTCTTGCGTTAATGAAATAGTCCACTGTTTCAGACAGGTAGTGTGGTGGGCCTTTTAATAGTCGTTTATTAGTGGACCAGTGTAGCCATCTGCTGCGCTGGGGGAAAAAACTTTTCCTGAATGCATGACTGCTGTCTGCACATCAGAATTATGTTATTTTTCTCTGAATTGCCCTGTGAAAGCCTAACACTGTAAGATCATATTTTATAACTAGTCATGTTGGAACAGAACAAGCTTGCCCACCTGACCCAGATGTATAATGGGCCGTTTTTGGATTGCATAAACAACAACAGTAATTGTGAAAGGGATGGCGATGATGTAGGGTTGTGTTCCCAACAACTACAAGTGTGCTTGCTGTAGTTCCTCAGCGTCACAGCTAGGGGAGCTTAAACACCTTATAGTTGAAGACTTTTCTTTGAGTCATAAAAATACATTGAAATGACTTAGGAACTGTGACCACTTGGAGACACCAGTTAGTCCTCTCACTCAAACCCTTGTCATTGTTTTATGTTGCACCTACTCCATATTTTCCAGGAAAAGCGGTGAATTGCACAAAATCAGCAGTGTAATGTTTGGATTCTTGTGTCAGGTGAACTGTTGTCCTCAACTTTGGTCTAATAATTTTCCCATCATCTTTAAACTCTTACCTTTAAATTGCTACCATGCTTATGCATATGCTTTTCATATTTCTTCTGGAAGAAACATTTCAATTTAGCCGTGTCCATATAGGCCAATTTTTTATTTTATTTATTTTACCTTTATTTAACCAGGTAGGCAAGTTGAGAACAAGTTCTCATTTACAATTGCGACCTGGCCAAGATAAAGCAAAGCAGTTCGACAGATAAAACGACACAGAGTTACACATGGAGTAAAAACAAACATACAGTCAATAATGCAGTATAAACAAGTCTATATACAATGTGAGCAAATGAGGTGAGAAGGGAGGTAAAGGCAAAAAAGGCCAAGATGGCAAAGTAAATACAATATAGCAAGTAAAATACTGGAATGGTAGTTTTGCAATGGAAGAATGTGCAAAGTAGAAATAAATAAAAATAATGGGGTGCAAAGGAGCAAAATAAATAAATAAATTAAAATTAAATACAGTTGGGAAAGAGGTAGTTGTTTGGGCTAAATTATAGGTGGGCTATGTACAGGTGCAGTAATCTGTGAGCTGCTCTGACAGTTGGTGCTTAAAGCTAGTGAGGGAGATAAGTGTTTCCAGTTTCAGAGATTTTTGTAGTTCGTTCCAGTCATTGGCAGCAGAGAACTGGAAGGAGAGGCGGCCAAAGAAAGAATTGGTTTTGGGGGTGACTAGAGAGATATACCTGCTGGAGCGTGTGCTACAGGTGGGAGATGCTATGGTGACCAGCGAGCTGAGATAAGGGGGGACTTTACCTAGCAGGGTCTTGTAGATGACATGGAGCCAGTGGGTTTGGCGACGAGTATGAAGCGAGGGCCAGCCAACGAGAGCGTACAGGTCGCAATGGTGGGTAGTATATGGGGCTTTGGTGATAAAACGGATTGCACTGTGATAGACTGCATCCAATTTGTTGAGTAGGGTATTGGAGGCTATTTTGTAAATGACATCGCCAAAGTCGAGGATTGGTAGGATGGTCAGTTTTACAAGGGTATGTTTGGCAGCATGAGTGAAGGATGCTTTGTTGCGAAATAGGAAGCCAATTCTAGATTTAACTTTGGATTGGAGATGTTTGATATGGGTCTGGAAGGAGAGTTTACAATCTAACCAGACACCTAAGTATTTGTAGTTGTCCACGTATTCTAAGTCAGAGCCGTCCAGAGTAGTGATGTTGGACAGGCGGGTAGGTGCAGGCAGCGATCGGTTGAAGAGCATGCATTTAGTTTTACTTGCATTCAAGAGCAATTGGAGGCCACGGAAGGAGAGTTGTATGGCATTGAAGCTTGCCTGGAGGGTTGTTAACACAGTGTCCAGAGAAGGGCCGGAAGTATACAGAATGGTGTCGTCTGCGTAGAGGTGGATCAGGGACTCACCAGCAGCAAGAGCGACCTCATTGATGTATACAGAGAAGAGAGTCGGTCCAAGAATTGAACCCTGTGGCACCCCCATAGAGACTGCCAGAGGTCCGGACAGCAGACCCTCCGATTTGACACACTGAACTCTATCAGAGAAGTAGTTGGTGAACCAGGCGAGGCAATCATTTGAGAAACCAAGGCTGTCGAGTCTGCCGATGAGGATATGGTGATTGACAGAGTCGAAAGCCTTGGCCAGATCAATGAATACGGCTGCACAGTAATGTTTCTTATCGATGGCGGTTAAGATATCGTTTAGGACCTTGAGCGTGGCTGAGGTGCACCCATGACCAGCTCTGAAACCAGATTGCATAGCAGAGAAGGTATGGTGAGATTCGAAATGGTCGGTAATCTGTTTGTTGACTTGGCTTTCGAAGACCTTAGAAAGGCACGGTAGGATAGATATAGGTCTGTAGCAGTTTGGGTCAAGAGTGTCCCCCCCTTTGAAGAGGGGGATGACCGCAGCTGCTTTCCAATCTTTGGGAATCTCAGATGACGCGAAAGAGAGATTGAACAGGCTAGTAATAGGGGTGGCAACAATTTCGGCAGATAATTTTAGAAAGAAAGGGTCCAGATTGTCTAGCCCGGCTGATTTGTAGGGGTCCAGATTTTGCAGCTCTTTCAGAACATCAGCTGAATGGATTTGGGAGAAGGAGAAATGGGGAAGGCTTGGGCGAGTTGCTGTTGGGGGTGCAGTGCTGTTGTCCGGGGTAGGAGTAGCCAGGTGGAAAGCATGGCCAGCCGTAGAAAAATGCTTATTGAAATTCTCAATTATGGTGGATTTATCAGTGGTGACAGTGTTTCCTATCTTCAGTGCAGTGGGCAGCTGGGAGGAGGTGTTCTTATTCTCCATGGACTTTACAGTGTCCCAGAACTTTTTTGAGTTAGTGTTGCAGGAAGCAAATTTCTGCTTGAAAAAGCTAGCCTTGGCTTTTCTAACTGCCTGTGTATAATGATTTCTAGCTTCCCTGAACAGCTGCATATCACGGGGGCTGTTCGATGCTAATGCAGAACGCCATAGGATGTTTTTGTGTTGGTTAAGGGCAGTCAGGTCTGGGGAGAACCAAGGGCTATATCTGTTCCTGGTTCTACATTTCTTGAATGGGGCATGTTTATTTAGGATGGTTAGGAAGGCATTTTAAAAAAATATCCAGGCATCCTCTACTGACGGGATGAGATCAATATCCTTCCAGGATACCCCGGCCAGGTCGATTAGAAAGGCCTGCTCGCAGAAGTGTTTCAGGGAGCGTTTTACAGTGATGAGTGGCGGTCGTTTGACCGCTGACCCATTACGGATGCAGGCAATGAGGCAGTGATCGCTGAGATCTTGGTTGAAGACAGCAGAGGTGTATTTAGAGGGGAAGTTGGTTAGGATGATATCTATGAGGGTGCCCGTGTTTAAGGTTTTGGGGAGGTACCTGGTAGGTTCATTGATAATTTGTGTGAGATTGAGGGCATCAAGTTTAGATTGTAGGATGGCTGGGGTGTTAAGCATGTTCCAGTTTAGGTCGCCTAGCAGCACGAACTCTGAAGATAGATGGGGGGCAATCAGTTCACATATGGTGTCCAGAGCACAGCTGGGGGCAGAGGGTGGTCTATAGCAGGCAGCAACGGTGAGAGACTTGTTTTTAGAGAGGTGGATTTTTAAAAGTAGAAGTTCAAATTGTTTGGGTACAGACCTGGATAGTAGGACAGAACTCTGCAGGCTATCTTTGCAGTAGATTGCAACACCGCCCCCTTTGGCAGTTCTATCTTGTCTGAAAATGTTGTAGTTTGGAATTAAAATGTCTGAGTTTTTGGTGGTCTTCCTAAGCCAGGATTCAGACACAGCTAGAACATCCGGGTTGGCAGAGTGTGCTAAAGCAGTGAATAGAACAAACTTAGGGAGGAGGCTTCTAATGTTAACATGCATGAAACCAAGGCTATTACGGTTACAGAAGTCGTCAAAAGAGAGCGCCTGGGGAATAGGAGTGGAGCTAGGCACTGCAGGGCCTGGATTCACCTCTACATCGCCAGAGGAACATAGGAGGAGTAGAATAAGGGTACGGCTAAAAGCTATGAGAATTGGTCGTCTAGAACGTCTGGAACATAGAGTAAAAGGAGGTTTCTGGGGGCGATAAAATAGCATCAAGGTATAATGTACAGACAAATGTATGGTAGGATGTGAATACAGTGGAGGTAAACCTAGGTATTGAGTGATGAAGAGAGAGATATTGTCTCTAGAAACATCGTTGAAACCAGGAGATGTCATTGCATGTGTGGGTGGTGGAACTAATAGGTTGGATAAGGTATAGTGAGCAGGACTAGAGGCTCTACAGTGAAATAAGCCAATAAACACTAACCAGAACAGAAATGGACAAGACATATTGACATTAAGGAGAGGCATGCTTAGTCGAGTGATCAAAAGGGTCCGGTGAGTGGAGAGGTTGGTTGGTGATTTAGACAGCTAGCCAGGGCATCGGTAGCAAGCTAGCATAGGATGGAGGTCTGTTGTTAGCTACCTCTTGCGTTCCGTCAGTAGATTAGTGGGGTTCCGTGTGGTAGAGGGGATTAATCCAAATCACACAACAACAACAAAAATAAAAACAATAGATATAGTTATAGAGGCCCAAGAAGAAAACATTGTCCGATTGTCTATTCAGATAGCAGCCGGTAAGACAGCTAACGGTTAGCAGGCCGCAGATGGGCGTTCAGGTAACGTCGCGACGGAGGAGCCAGCCGAATAACTCCTTCGGGTAGATAACGTCGGCAGTCCAGTTGTGAAGGCCCGGTGGGGCTCCGCGAAAGCAGTAAAACGTGTCCGGATAGGTGACTGCAGCCCAGGTGTGATTGATGGAACTCAGGAGTGATTGACGGAGCTTGCTAGCTCCGGAATAATTTATGTTTGCTCCGGAATCGACGAAGGCCGATAGTCACACGGATAGCAGCTAGCTAGCTGTGAGATCCGGGTATGAATGTCCAGAGAGCAGTCGAAATCCAGGGACATGGAGAGAAAAATTGGTCCGGTATGTTCCGTTCCGAGCCGCGCTGCGCCGTACAGAACTGGCGATAGATTTTCGAGCTAAAGGATAGCTGATGACCACAAACCGTGGTTAGCTGAATACTAACGATTTGCCAGTAAAGGAGCTAACTAGCTTCTGAACTAGCTTCTGGATTAGCTTCTGGCTAGTTTCAGGCTAGCTTCTTGGAGTTTCTGGCTAGCTTCTTGGAGGATTACAGATCTGAGGTAAATAATACTTTTTTATAAATATACATTGGTGAGGCGGGTTGCAGGAGAGTGTTTTGAAGATGAGTTGATGGAAAATAAAAATAAAATGTATGTGAAAAAGTTGTAAATATATATATATACAGGACACGACAAGACGAGGACAAAAGACGTCTGAACTGCTATGCCACCTTGGTATCTAATTCCCCCGAGTGTAAAGGGTTAAGAAAGTCTGAAGACCTTTAAGAGCAGCAGACCCAATGGCTGTCTATTGATCTATCTATATATTTATCCAGCCACTCACTCTGGTAGATATGTCTGTAACTGTTTGGTGGGGTCAGTCTGTCTCTATATCCCTACATTCGCTAACACACACACACACACACACACACACACACACACACACACACACACACACACACACACACACACACACACACACACACACACACACACACACACACACACACACACACACACACACACACACACACACACACAGAGAGAGAGAGAGAGGTCTGTCTGTGCTTGGCCCTTGGGGATGACCACTGCCTCCCCACTCAGGAGCATGTCCGTCCGGCTCTCTCAGGCCAATGGAAGCCCCCCACCCCCACAACGCCGTAACTCGAGCCAGACAGCAACTGCTCCAAAGCATCAATAATTAATTAGGGAACAGCTATTGCCCCCAAGGGTCAGAGAGCAAGAGTAGAGCAGGAGGGAGAGCGAGTGGAAGGAAGGAGGGAGGGGTAGTAATGATTTTGTTTAATAAGTAACATAAGCAGGCTTTGTTAGAAAGCAACATAAGTATCTGGCTCGGAACCACACACACCGTCACGCTACCCGTCTCTCCAGAGCAGGTGAGAGCAGTGTGTTACAAGCTTTTAGGAAAATAAGGTCAGCCTCTCCACAGTGGAAGAGTGTCAGTCGAGGTATTTGTTACAGCGCCGCTGTGTATGTGGTGTCAAACCGACAAGCACACCTCCTTAAGAAGCCTCCCAACACCTGCTCTACGCACGAGAGACCCAGAGAGAGAGCGAGGGAGAGAAAAGGCAAGAGAGGGGGCGTAAGAGACAGCAGTGCCTTGTGCGCTCCAGATGAGAACTTAACAACTTTATTAGTCATTCCTGCATTAAACAAATTCACCACGGACTGGGGGGGGGGGGGGGGGGGGGGGGGGTGCTAGGCCCTGAGGTACCAGGAGAAAAGACAGATTTTACACATTGAGCTTCATTCTCCACTCCTGCTTATTCACGCGTGTTAATACTCTGTCTGTCTGGGTGCCTCTCTGCCTGTGCTGCTGACGGAGCCTCACACACACACACACACACATGCACGCTCACTCACACACATGAGTGTGTACACATGTTCTCTCTCACTTACACATGCTCCTACACACACTCAGGCACACACATGCCCTTTTTGCTCTCTTAACTGAGTGTCAGAGAAACAAGCAGGAAAACCTGAGCTTTGTCTCTCTCTCCTTGTCTGTCTGTCTGTCCCTCGCTTTCTTTCTCTCTCTCACTCTAACAAACACCATCAACCTCTTTCTGTGTCCACAGTGGTGCCCCCTGGAAGCCCGGGTCCTGTCACGCGCCACGAGTCTTACGACAGCCTGACGTCAGACCACAGCGGACAGGAGGACGAGGAGTGGCTCTCACAGGTGAGACGGACACTGCCCGGCTGGCACCTCTGAGTGATAACTAAGTCAACATCATGAAACACGCCAGCATTAACACGCCTGATTCAGTTAATCTAAAGGGTTGATGCTCAGTTACCGGATAGATCAGGTTTATTAATGCTGGGCTATAACAAAAATGTGCACCTTCTGGGGTTCCACCAGGAATGGATTGAGGAGCCCTCCCAATCTATAGCAGCATCAAAGCATTTGCATTATCTGCTCTTCACATGTCCTATGGTGGCTAAAGAGGGACAATCATCCCTTCAAGAGCCTATCACTCAGAAAACTATTTATTTTCTCTCATAAAGGACTTATCCTTGGCACTAGCCGGTGGGGGGAAATGAGTGCCTTTTGCGTCCCTTTGACATTTTAAGTCTAAATTGTGCCCAAATATTGAATTTTGAAGAGCCTGTTATACTAAATTAAGAGCCCTTTAATACACTGCTCAAAAAAATAAAGGGGACACTAAAATAACACATCCTAGATCTGAATGAATGAAATATTCTTATTAAATACTTTTTTCTTTACATAGTTGAATGTGCTGACAACAAAATCACACAAAAAATGTAAATGGAAATCAAATTTATCAACCCATGGAGGTCTGGATTTGGAGTCACACTCAAAATTAAAGTGGAAAACCACACTACAGGCTGATCCAACTTTGATGTAATGTCCTTAAAACAAGTCAAAATGAGGCTCAGTAGTGTATGTGGCCTCCACGTGCCTGTATGACCTCCCTACACCGCTGGACATGCTCCTGATGAGGTGGCGGATGGTCTCCTGAGGGATCTTCTCCCAGACCTGGACTAAAGCATCCGCCAACTCCTGGACAGTCTGTGGTGCACTGTTGGTGGATGGAGCGAGACATGATGTCCCAGATGTGCTCAATTGGATTCATGTCTGGGGAACGGGCGGGCCAGTCCATAGCATCAATGCCTTCCTCTTGCAGGAACTGCTGACACTAGGATTAGGAGGAACCCAGGGCCAATCGCACCAGCATATGGTCTCACAAGGGGTCTGAGGACCTCATCTCGGGACCTAATGGCAGTCAGGCTACCTCTGGCGAGCACATGGAGGGCTGTGCGGCCGCCCAAAGAAATGCCACCCCACACCATGACTGACCTACTGCCAAACCGGTCATGCTGGAGGATGTTGCAGGCAGCAGAACGTTCTCCACGGCGTCTCCAGACTCTGTCACGTGCTCAGTGTGAACCTGCTTTCATCTGTGAAGAGCACAGGGCGCCAGTGGCGAATTTGCCAAACTTGGTGTTCTCTGGCAAATGCCAAATGTCCTGCACGGTGTTTAGCTGTAAGCACAACCCCCACCTGTGTACGCCGGGCCCTCATACCACCCTCATGGAGTCTGAGCAGACACATGCACATTTGTGGCCTGCTGGAGGTCATTTGCAGGGCTCTGGCAGTGCTCCTCCTGCTCCTCCTTGCACAAAGGCGGAGGTAGCGGTCCTGCTGCTGGGTTGTTGCCCTCAACGGCCTCCTCCACGTCTCCTGATGTACTGGCCTGTCTCCTGGTAGCACCTCCATGCTCTGGACACTACGCTGACAGACACAGCAAACCTTCTTGCCACAGCTCGCATTGATGTGCCATCCTGGATGAGCTGCACTACCTGAGCCACTTCTGTGGGTTGTAGACGCCGTCTCATGCTACCACTAGAGTGAAAGCAGCGCCAGCATTCAAAGTGACCAAAACATCAGCCTGGAAGCATAGTAACTGAGAAGTGGTCTGTTGTCACCACCTGCAGAACCACTCCTTTATTGGGGGTGTCTTGCTAATTGCCTATAATTTCCACCTGTTGTCTATTCCATTTGCACAACAGCATGTGAAATGTATTGTCAATCAGTTTTGCTTCCTAAGTGGACAGATTGATTTCACAGAAGTGTGATTGACTTGGAGTTATATTGTGTTGTTTAAGTGTTCCCTTAATTTTTTTGAGCAGTGTATATTGTACAGCACTAAGAAAATTCTACAAACCTGATTTTTTAAAATGAATTAAGAGTTCCCAAATTGTGCATTTTGACATGTCCCTCTGCATTCTCTGTGACTTCTGGGAACATTTAACCTACTTAACCCCAACATGTCTCAAATGTTTTACTGTCATTGTAAAGCCCTAGTTGTTGCTTTGACAAAATCATTCCTTAAGATGATTATTTCATGTTATTAGTGATTCATTTTAAGGTATAAAAAAACAAACCCTGTACATCATTTTAAGGTCAATCCTGTTACAGGAACTGAACTCTCGTTTTAATATGGTGAAACTATTCCTTTATAAATATTTTTTCAAACGAAAACACGAACATCTAATAGTTATATCCTAGTGTAAAAGCAGCTGGTTCTACTCTTTGGCCATTTTCTGTTGTTTTTTGGTGGAAAACTGAGTGTGTCAAGTATAACATGTCAACCCTGTCACCCATAGATAGACAAAACTTTTTTTGTGAAGCCTGCATTCAATCGCCACTCCCTGCCCTCCAAGCTTCCTTTCCCCCTGTCACGAGAGGATTCATGGCTGATTTAAGATGAAATCGTCAACCCCGTTACGGTCAACCCTGTTACTTTATTTGGCGCTTAATAGGCACTTACTCTAGTCATTTTTGAGATGGGAGAAAGTTTTTTGTGTTCTTTATGACAGAATGTGTTTGTTTTTTCCACCAAGTTAACTTACTCAAAAGGCACCTAATTGGTGGAATGACCCAGGAGCTAATAGGTGGTTTTTGGACTAAGTGGCTCTTGACTCTTAGATTCCTTGTCTTTGTCCAGCGGTGCATGATGCCACTATTACAGCATGAAATAAGATTACATTTTAATCTAATACCAAATAGTGGTCATTTTGGCACGGTGTACTGCCGTGAGATGTGGTTTGGAGGGATATACAGTGCCTTTCGAAAGTATTCAGACCCCTTGACTTTTTCCACATTTTGTTATGTTACAGCCTTATTCGAAAATAGATGAAAGAAAAACTATTCCTCAGCAATCCGCACACGGACTCGAAATTGAGCTTAGGTGCATCCTGTTACCATTGATCATCCTTGAGATGGTTCTACAACTTGATTGGAGTCCACCTGTGTTAAATTCAATTAATTGGACATGATTTGGAAAGGCACACACCTGTCTGTATAAGGTCCCACAAAAATGTCTGCCGCATTGAAGGTCCCCAAGAACACAGTGGCCTCCATCATTCTTAAATGGATTAAGTTTGGAACCACCAAGACTCTTCCTTGGTGGTTCCAAAAAGGGCTCGGTCAGGGAGGTGACCAAGAGTCCAATGGTCTGGCAGAGCTCCAGTGTTCCTTTGTGAAGATGGGTGAACCTTCCAGAAGGACAACCATCTCTGCAGCACCAACCAGGCCTTTAGGGTAGAGTGGCCAGATGGAAGCCACTCCTCATTAAAAGGCAAATGACAGCCCGCTTGGAGTTTGCCAAAAGGCACCTAAAGGACTCTGACCATGAGAAACAATATTCTTTGGTCTGACGAAACCAAGTCTGGAGGAAACCTGGCACCATCCCTACAGTGAAGCATGGTGGTGGCAGCATCATGCTGTGGGGATGTTTTTCAGCAGCAGGGACTGGGAGACTAGTCCGGATCGAGGGAAAGATAAACAGAGAGATCCTTGATGAAAACCTGCTCTAGAGCTCTCAGGACCTCAGACTTGGGTGAAGGTTCACCTTTTAACAGGATAATGACCCTAAGCACACATCTCAAAACCACTCCTGCGTTGTCTTGGCTAAGTGCAGCCACGCTCCCCATCCAACCTGACAGAGCTTGAGAGGATCTGCAGAGAAGAATGGGAGAAACGCCCCAAATACAGGTGTGTCAGAGCTTGTAGCGTCATACCCAAGAAGACTCGAGGCTGTAATCACTGCCAAAGCTGCTTAAACTAAGTACTGAGTAAAGGGTCTGAATACTTATGAAAATGTGATGTTTCAGTTAGATTCTTTTGAAAAATTAATTTTAGAATGAGGCTGTAACGTAACATAATGTGGAAAAAGTCGAGGGGTCTAAATACTTTCCGAAGGTACTGTATGGTTGTGATATTAACATTACAGATAGATAAGTTGTATGGCGATACAGTTGAAGTCGGAAGGTTACATACACCTTAGCCAAATAAGGTGGGGAGAACAAGTATTTGATACACTGCCGATTTTGCAGGTTTTCCAACTTACAAAGCATGTAGAGGTCAAATTTATTATCATAGGTACACTTCAACAGTGAGACGGAATCTAAAACAAAAATCCAGAAAATCACATTGTATGATTTTTAAGTAATTAATTAGCATTTTATTACATGACATAAGTATTTGATACATCAGAAAAGCAGTACTTAATATTTGGTACAGAAACCTTTGTTTGCAATTACAGAGATCATACGTTTCCTGTAGTTCTTGACCAGGTTTGCACACACTGCAGCAGGATGTTTTGGCCCACTCCTCCATACAGACCTTCTCCAGATCCTTCAGGTTTCGGGGCTGTCGCTGGGAAATATGGACTTTCAGCTCCCTCCAAAGATTTTCTATTGGGTTCAGGTCTGGAGACTGGCTAGGCCACTCCAGGACCTTGAGATGCTTCTTACGGAGCCACTCCTTAGTTGCCCTGGCTGTGTGTTTCGGGTCGTTGTCATGCTGGAAGACCCAGCCACGACCCATCTTCAATGCTCTTACTGAGGGAAGGAGGTTGTTGGCCAAGATCTCGCGATACATGGCCCCATCCATCCTCCCCTCAATACGGTGCAGTCGTCCTGTCCCCTTTGCAGAAAAGCATCCCCAAAGAATGATGTTTCCACCTCCATGCTTCACGGTTGGGATGGTGTTCTTGGGGTTGTACTCATCTTTCTTCCTCCTCCAAACACGGCGAGTGGAGTTTAGACCAAAAAGCTATATTTTTGTCTCATCAGACCACCTGACCTTCCCATTCCTCCTCTGGATCATCCAGATGGTCATTGACAAACTTCAGACGGGCCTGGACATGCGCTGGCTTGAGCAGGGGGACCTTGCGTGCGCTGCAGGATTTTAATCCATGATGGCGTAGTGTGTTACTAATGGTTTTCTTTGAGACTCTGGTCCCAGCTCTCTTCAGGTCATTGACCAGGTCCTGCCGTGTAGTTCTGGGCTGATCCCTCACCTTCCTCATGATCATTGATGCCCCACGAGGTGAGATCTTGCATGGAGCCCCAGACCAAGGGTGATTGACTGTCATCTTGAACTTCTTCCATTTTCTAATAATTGCGCCAACAGTTGTTGCCTTCTCACCAAGCTGCTTGCCTATTGTCCTGTAGCCCATCCCAGCCCTGTGCAGGTCTACAATTTTATCCCTGATGTCCTTACACAGCTCTCTGGTCTTGGCCATTGTGGAGAGGTTGGAGTCTGTTTGATTGAGTGTGTGGACAGGTGTCTTTTATACAGGTAACGAGTTCAAACAGGTGCAGTTAATACAGGTAATGAGTGGAGAACAGGGGGGATTCTTAAAGAAAAACTAACAGGTCTGTGAGAGCCGGAATTCTTACTGGTTGGTAGGTGATCAAATACTTATGTCATGCAATAAAATGCAAATTAATTACTTAAAAATCATACAATGTGATTTTCTGGATTTTTGTTTTAGATTCCGTCTCACACAGTTGAAGTGTACCTATGATAAAAATTACAGACCTCTACATGCTTTGTAAGTAGGAAAAACTGCAAAATCGGCAGTATATCAAATACTTGTTCTCCCCACTGTACATTTAATCTCAGTTTTTCACAATTCTTGACATTTAATCCTAGTAAGAATTTCCTGTCTTAGGTCAGTTAGGATCACCACTTTATTTTAAGAACGTGAAATGTCAGAGTAATAGTAGAGTGATTTATTTCAGCTTTTATTTATTTCATCAATTTCCCAGTGGGTCAGAAGTTTACATACACTCAATTAGTATTTGTTAGCATTGCCTTGAAATTGTTTAACTTGGGTCAAACGTTTCAGGTAGCCTTCCACAAGCTTCCCACAATAAGTTGGGTGAATTTTGTCCCATTCCTCCTGACAGAGCTGGTGTAACTGAGTCAGGTTTATTTTTCTATAGGATTGAGGTCAAGGCTTTGTGATGGCCACTCCAATACCTTGACTTTGTTGTGCTTAAGCCATTTTGCCACAACTTTGGAAGTATGCTTGGGCATATTGTCCATTTGGAAGCTTTAACTTCCTGACTGATGTTTTGAGATGTTGCTTCAATATATCCACATCATTTTCCTTCCTTATGGGGCCATCTGTTTTGTGAAGTGCGCCAGTCCCTCCTGTAGCAAAGTACCCCCACAACATGATGCTGCCACCCCCGTGCTTCACGGTTGGAATGGTGTTCTTCGTCTTGCAAGCATCCCCCTTTTTCCTCCATACATAACGATGGTCATTATGGCCAAACAGTTCTATTTTTGTCTCATCAGACCAGAAGACATTTCTCCAAAAAGTACAATCTTTGTCCCCATGTTCAGTTGCAAACCGTCGTCTCGCTTTTTTATGGTGGTTTTGGAGCAGTGTCTTCTTCCATTGCTGAGCGGCCTTTCAGGTTATGTCGATATAGGACTTGTTTTACTGTGGATATAGATACTTCTGTTCCTGTTTTCTCCAGCATCTTCACAAGGTCCTTTGCTGTTGTACCAAAGTACGTTCATCTCTAGGAGACTGAACGCGTCTCCTTCCTGAGTGGTATAACGGCTGCGTGGTCCCATGGTGTTTATACTTGCATACTATTGTTTGTACAGATGAACGTGGTACCTTCAGGCGTTTGGAAATTGCTCCCAAGGATCAACCAGATTTGTGGAAGTCTACCATTTATTTTCTGAGGTCTTGGCTGATTTCTTTTGATTTTCCCATGATGTCAAGCAAAGAGGCACTGAGTTTGAAGGTAGGCCTTGAAATACATCCACAGGTACACCTCCAATTGACTCAAATAATGTCAGTTAGCCTATCAGAAACCAATGACATTATTTTCTGGAGTTTTCCAAGCTGTTTCGAGGCACAGTCAACTTTAAGTGAAATAATATGTCTGTTGTTGGAAAAATGACTTGTATCATGCGCAAAGTAGATGTCCTAACCGACTTGCCAAAACTATATTTTGTTAACAAGAAATTTGTGGAGTGGTTGAAAAACTAGTTTTAATGACTCCAACCTAAGTGTATGTTAACTTCCGATTTCAACTGTATGACCCCACTATCTTCAGCTTGGTTAGCCCTTCACTCCCTCATGTCTGAAGCCTGATCTCTGCAAGGAACCATCACATCTCCTCCAGTAATCATTTCAGGCCATATATAATGGATTGGGGTAAATGTTTCCAAGTTATTCTGGGGTTAGTAGCCACTATGATAGTGTTGGCGGGAGCCAAACCAACTACCGTCTTTCTACCATCTCCTGCACCAAAAATAGTGAAGCTTGGCCATATTTATGCTTGCGCTGTGCTATTATTAGCCAGGTGAAGTCTTTTTAATGGAGATTGGCAGCCAGGCCACTAGGGGGAGTTGTGCTGTTTTGATAAGGTTGTGCTTCAAACTCCCAAGCGGTGATGGGGACACAGCACTATGGGGGATGGTGGTGTCTGTCAGACAAACTAGTTAAGCCGAGGTTCTGACTTATTGCTCTCAACAAAGATACCACAGGACTTGGAGGTTGTAGCAGTGCTATCCTCAGGAAACAGCACAGTGGATTTTAAATGACGATAATTCTGACACTGAATAGCTTCTGTAAATCATTGGATGAGGCTCCTCAACATGGCATCTCACTTGTCCTCCAGTTTATCCCAACACACTTACCTCGTCGCCTTTCAAATGCAAATGTGAAATGGCACTGGAAGACAGAACACTGGTCTTGATCCATTGTAGAAACGAGCCTTCCAAGGTCATGCTGTCAATTCTGTTCTGTACAATAGTCTGGAGGATAAATAGTGAAACATGTATAGTATGATGATAATGGATAGATTGAGTTAAAGCACCGCTGTCTTGTGAATGTCATTAAATGATATTCCTTCATTAGATTATCAGCCGTGTTCAGAATCAGATGGATCTGCTTTTTTCTATTGAAGCACCACATCGTGACCTTTGGTGTGTGCCGTCCGTCTGGGCACTGTATGTAGCGCGACTCAGGAGACATTGCTTGTGTCCCAAATGTCTCCCTTTTCCCTTTATAGTGCACTACTTTTGACCAGGGCCCATAAGTTTGGTCAAAATAAATGCATTATATATTGAATAGGGGGCCATTTGGGACAAAGCTTCGGTGCGTAATAGTGTAAGTGGCTCTCAGGTCTGTCAGATGACAACAATGCCAGAAGCAGCACCACAGATTCCCCCTTATCCTCCTGGTTTCAATACCCCTCCATCAAGTCATCAGGTCAGGCTCTGACGGTCATGACACATTCTATTGGGTTATTGCAGTAGCGACCAGGCCTCTGGAGACTGGACTATAATTCTCTCCCTCCTCCACTTCCTGTGCTATACAGTGACTTCATATCAGACGTCCCTAAGCTGTTCTATCAACAGTCCTTTGGTGGTTCTGTGAGCTCTACACAACTCTGTGATAACTCGTATTGTCAGGCACAGTATGTCAGGACAGGGAGCGACAGACAGGAGGGCGGAGGTGAGAGACCAACATCTGGCCCTGCGCCCCGACACTGAAGAGAGCCATGGCATCTGTTGATCTCTGGGGCTGGGCGACACTAATGTACACACACTGAAATCCTCTGTCTGTCTGTGTGTCTGTGTGTGGCCTAATTTACACAGCTGTGCCAAACCACTTATCACTCACACCCCATGGACGTATTATGAGAACCTATGCTGTCACCCCTGTCTTGGCTCTTCCACAGCCAAATAGACATAAGTGTGGAAGGAGAGGAGCCTGTGTTAAATAAACAAGACCGAAGGATTGAGAGGAGCTCTTAGTGAGAGAGTTGGAGAGAGGATAAGGGAGAGAGAATGAGAGCGAGAGATTGAGGCAGAGAGAGATTTTGAGGGCAGAGAGAGATTGAGGGAGAGGGCAGAGAGGGATTGAGGGAGAGGGCAGAGAGGGATTGAGGGAGAGGGCAGAGAGGGATTGAGGGAGAGGGCAGAGAGGGATTGAGGGAGAGGGCAGAGAGGGATTGAGGGAGAGGGCAGAGAGAGATTGAGGGAGAGGGCAGAGATAGAAAGGGCAGAGAGGGATTGGGTGTAAAGAGAGGCAAAAGCTAGTTAGAATTGTTCTGTCCTCTCCTCATCTCCCCATCCATCTAGTGTAACATTACTGACAGACCTTTCTGGAGTCTGCCACGCTGTCATCTTAATGCCCACCATGCCATCACTCAGGGTGCAGACGCTGCAGAGAGCTGTTCCTGAGCCTTAACGGCCACGGTGGCATTTCTCTGAAACAGTGACGCTAATGTGGCTCTGACGCTCGTCCTCTAATCCCATTGCCATGGAAATCTGTCTCCCTCATCTCCTCTTCCCCTAACTCACGCCGCCCCGCCCGCCAGCTCACTGGGACTACATCGGCTTGTCTCTGTGGACAACAGGCTTTAGTCTGACAGGTTTACATCCTGAACGGATGTGGACAGTGACGCTGTAGTAGTTATTTTATTAGTCCCAAATGGGAAACTGGTTTTCAGCAGTTTGTACACAAACACAGTACCAGTATTTAGTTCTACCTAAATGAAATAAAACAAAGATAACTGCACTATCCATTCCAGTGGTTTTATGTTTCTAGCATGCTATTGCTAACGTTGTTGTCTGGCCCCTACCAGGTGGAGATAGTCACCCACACAGGGCCTCACCGTCGGCTGTGGATGGGTCCTCAGTTCCAGTTTAAGACCATCCACCCATCTGGTCAGACTACGGTCATCTCCTCCTCCTCCTCCGTGCTGCAGTCCCAGGGCCCCAGCGACATTCAACAGCCTCTGTTGGACTTCCACACTGATGACCTGGACCTACACAGTCTCAGGTAGGTGGACAATCATGCTGCCGTTGTTGTCTGTAACTTATGCTATTTTTAACAGGTCTCAATGATACTAATTATATATACTGTATAAATAAATAAACACACACATAGTAACATTACATGTCTGTGTGTGTAGGATCCAGCCGGTGCGTTCTGAGCCTGTCAGCATGCCTGGTTCCTCTCGGCTGGTGGCTGAACGGAGGGGACAGGGGACGATCATTGATACAGGATCAGGTAGGAACCATGCTACTATATACTCTACCGTCTGTCCTGTCTGTCTGCCTGCCTGCCTGTCTGTCTGTCTGTCTGTCTGTCTGTATATTTGTGGTATGGGACTGTGTACAGATGTCTGTACCTGGTTCAATACAGATTGTCTGTGTACACCGGTGTGTGTTGTTAGAGAGAGAGCAGAACACCCAAGAGCCATCCATCCATGCCAAGGGTGAAAAGCACACACACACACACACACACACACACACACACACACACACACACACACACACACACACACACACACACACACACACATACATAAATGCAAAACCCGTGAACTGTGTCTTCTTCATAATGATCATACAATTTTGGCTGTGGGCCTAGCCTACACTCAAGCCTTTGTTTTCCTGTTCAGACACACAATCACATTAACCCTTTAAAACCAGCCACATAATGACCAACATGATAATCTAGTCGGACTTTTCACAGTATCCAAGCCAGAAATCACCCTAGTGATAACCATAATCATAACCCTGCATTGTGATTGGATGAGTGGACCTAATGTAGACCTTTCTGGTCTCATCTGTGAATTAGATTAGATTGATCTGCTTTAAAGATAGTGTCTTTTTACGTTTGGCCTTTTCTTCATCCTGTTAGGCTGTTAGGGTTTAATCCAATCATGTTGAGATGAAAGCCGGCACGTACAGTGTTGTTCTCTAGGGGTTATTGCTGTTATACTGATCTTGTGAGAATCCCAATTGAATTTAGTGCTTGTGTTTTTATGTCATCGTGAAGCCACCGTTGGGATCAATGTGACTGGTATGATGTTGTGGTATTTCTGCCATGTGTTCAGTACGGTCTTATGATCCGGTGATTGAGGCGATGAATAGTAAAGGCCTTGGAAGTAGAAGGTACAGTAACCTTGTTTTATCACCACTGTATCTTCACTTGAAGCCCTGTTTTGACAAGGTATCTCACTCCCTTTCACCAAAAACCTAAATCATCAACAAAGTACATTCTTACCTGGTCTGAACAAGGAGGAATCTCTCTCGCTCTATTGTTCTCTCTCTATTGTTCTCTCTCTCTATTGTTCTCTCTCTCTATCGTTCTCTCTCTCTATCGTTCTCTCTCTCTATCGTTCTCTCTCTCTCTCTATCGTTCTCTCTCTCTATCGTTCTCTCTCTCTATCGTTCTCTCTCTCTATCGTTCTCTCTCTCTCTCTCTCTATCGTTCTCTCTCTCTATCGTTCTCTCGCTCTATTGTTCTCTCTCTCTATTGTTCTCTCTCTCTATCGTTCTCTCTCTCTATCGTTCTCTCTCTCTATCGTTCTCTCTCTCTATCGTTCTCTCTCTCTATCGTTCTCTCTCTCTATCGTTCTCTCTCTCTATCGTTCTCTCTCTATCGTTCTCTCTCTCTATCGTTCTCTCTCTCTATCGTTCTCTCTCTCTATCGTTCTCCTCTATCGTCTCTCTCTCTATCGGGCTCTTCTCTATCGGGCTCTATCGTTCTCTCTCGCTCTATCGTTCTCTCTCGCTCTATCGTTCTCTCTCGCTCTATCGTTCTCTCTCGCTCTATCGTTCTCTCTCGCTCTATCGTTCTCTCTCTCTATCGTTCTCTCTCTCTCTCTATCGTTCTCTCTCTCTCTCTATCGTTCTCTCTCATTATCGTTCTCTCTCATTATCGTTCTCTCTCATTATCGTTCTCTCTCATTATCGTTCTCTCGCTCTATCGTTCTCTCGCTCTATCGTTCTCTCGCTCTATCGTTCTCTCTATCGTTCTCTCTCTATCGTTCTCTCTCTATCGTTCTCTCTCTCTATCGTTCTCTCTATCGTTCTATCTCTCTATCGTTCTCTCTCTATCGTTCTCTCTCTCTATCGTTCTCTCGCTCTATCGTTCTCTATCGTTCTCTCTCTCTCTATCGTTCTCTCTATCGTTCTCTCTCTCTATCGTTCTCTCGCTCTATCGTTCTCTCGCTCTATCGTTCTCTCGCTCTATCGTTCTCTCTCTCTATTGTTCTATATCGTTCTCTCTCTCTCTATCGTTCTCTCTCTCTCTCTCTATCGTTCTCTCTCTCTATCGTTCTCTCTCTCTCGCTCTCTCTCTCGTTGTCTGAAGGAGGAGGAGGAGAGGCGGTAGGAGGAGGAGAGATGAAGGGAGGGTAGTGATGGTTATCAGTCTCAGCTCTCTGACCTGCCACCGGTGTGGCGCCTTTTATCTCACACACACATCTCTTTTCTCTTACCTTCAAAAGGACAAGTGTGTGTTCTTTTTGCCATGGATTAGTGCAGATTGTGTGTGTACATGTTTTTTTGCAGCTAATGTAGCCAAGGTCCCAGCAACTTGTGATTTGTATAAGTGCTTAGTGGCAGTAACATCAGTCATACAGTAAGTTAGTTCCACTGTAGAGACTCTTCCAGTCATTGGGACTCATAGACAGTCTCCCCAGTGTCTGGGATGTTATCTCTGAATGTGCTGTATTCTACAGTACACACTCCACTGAGACATTCCCCAGGGGCTTAGGACTGGATCACACACACGCACGCACATGCGTACACACATACACAGACACACGCGTACACACATACACATTTATGGGCAGGGAGGAGGGAAGTGGAAGCTCTACAGCCAATGTCTCACTTTTCCATCCTAAACAAAATCAATGGGACATGCAGCCGCCATTATCAATACTGTCTATCTGGTCCCGAAGAGTCACTATGAGGGCCTGTCTGTGTGTGTGTGTGTGTGTGTCTGTATGTTCCACATACGTAGACTAGGTGAGTGTCCTGGTAGACTACACAGGATCATTCTGTGGTACGGCGGGACCAGAGAAACAATGCTGGAGGCCACAAACAAAGACAGAAAGAAAGGCTGTTCATCTTCTCTGTGCTGATATCTCTCTGACAGGGATCACAGCGTCCCTACAGTCTAGATAGGTCGTTGTTTTGTTATGACTCAGTTAAGAAAACACGTTGCTCCTTGTTCTGGAGAAAAACACTTCCTTTACCCCCCCCGCTTGTGTGTGCCAGGCTGGCGTGACTTTTATCGGAAGCCTGGGATCTAACTTGTTTTGTTGCTGGCGACAGAGCACGGAGGCAGAGAGACGATGCAGGCATGTTATGAGACAGTTATCACGTGTGTCCTCTTGATAGGAGGAGAAGGAGAGGTCACGGCACCAAAGACACTTAGTGAACACTGCTGCACTTAGGCATTAAAAGTGTGTTTAGTCCATTAAACAGAGACAGTTGGTATTTATGGTCTAATCAATGTTGGATCTGTAGCTGACAGCCATCTGAGAGACTACCTGACACTATACCTGACACTATACCTGACACTATACCTGACACTATACCTGGCACTATACCTGACACTATACCTGACACTATACCTGACACTATACCTGACACTATACCTGACACTATACCTGACACTATACCTGACACTATACCTGACACTATACCTGGCACTATACCTGGCACTATACCTGACACTATACCTGACACTATACCTGACACTATACCTGACACTATACCTGGCACTATACCTGACACTATACCTGACACTATACCTGGCACTATACCTGGCACTATACCTGGCACTATACCTGGCACTATACCTGGCACTATACCTGGCACTATACCTGACACTATACCTGGCACTATACCTGGCACTATACCTGGCACTATACCTGGCACTATACCTGACACTATACCTGACACTATACCTGGCACTATACCTGGCACTATACCTGGCACTATACCTGACACTATACCTGGCACTATACCTGGCACTATACCTGGCACTATACCTGATACTATCACAGCTTACGCTGCTGCTCACTGAGACAGAGACAGAGAGAGATGTTTCCCATGCCAATAAAGCCCCTTGAATTGAATTGAGAGAGACTGATTGTCACCTGCTCAGTGCAGCCCCTCCTTGTCATGCAGCCCCCAGGGCAGCAGGGGCTTTCCCCAGCTGTTGTAGTAAGAGGTGGAGGGATGGATGAATCGGAAGGGGAATGGGTGAGTCCCTTCAACTGCCCAGGAAGGTCGAGGGGCACCTGCACACACACACAGAGTAACTGATCCTTAACCCTACACCTCACAATTACCTGAGCAGCCATAAAGGCCTCCTGTGTGTGGAGAGATAGTGGCCACATTCACAACTCTACCATTATGCCATATGATCTCTTCCTTTAAGGAAATGGGGGGGATATCTTTCTTTCATTACCCGTGACCTCACTCCCTCCTCTTTCCCCCCCATACACCCTTATTTTTCCCCATCTACTCTTCTTTCTCTCCTCCCATCAATGGGGTCCTTGTCACCTGTCCCCTCTGCTCTCTAAAGGTTTCACGTCTTCCGGTGGCCTGGGGGTTGCCAGGACAATACGTTGGTGGCACCAGTTCTAACAGAGATCTGTTTTGTCATCACACCCCTGTAATCAGCCAGTGAAAGATATCATTCTTATCACCACACCGCTTTGTTTGACAGAGAGGAGGAGAGGGAAGGTTAGAGGAGGAGAGGGAGGGAGGGTTAGAGGAGAGGGAGGGTTAGAGGAGAGGGAGGGTTAGAGGAGGAAAGGGAGGGAGGGTTAGAGGAGGAGAGGGAGGGTTAGAGGAGAGGGAGGGTTAGAGGAGAGGGAGGGTTAGAGGAGAGGGAGGGTTAGAGGAGAGGGAGGGTTAGAGGAGAGGGAGGGTTAGAGGAGGAGAGGGAGGGAGGGTTAGAGGAGGAGAGGGAGGGAGGGTTAGAGGAGGAGAGGGAGGGAGGGTTAGAGGAGGAGAGGGAGGGAGGGTTAGAGGAGGAGAGGGAGGGTTAGAGGAGAGGGAGGGTTAGAGGAGGAGAGGGAGGGAGGGTTAGAGGAGGAGAGGGAGGGTTAGAGGAGAGGGAGGGTTAGAGGAGGAGAGGGAGGGAGGGAGGGTTAGAGGAGGAGAGGGAGGGTTAGAGGAGAGGGAGGGTTAGAGGAGGAGAGGGGGGGTTAGAGGAGGAGAGGGATGGTTAGGGGAGGAGAGGGAGGGAGGGTTAGAGGAGGAGAGGGGGGGGTTAGAGGAGGAGAGGGATGGTTAGGGAAGGAGAGGGAGGCTTAGAGGAGGAGAGGGAGGGTTAGAGGAGGAGAGGGAGGAAGGGTTAGAGGAGGAGAGGGAGGGAGGTTTAGAAGAGGAGAGGGAGGGAGGGTTAGAGGAGGAGAGGGAGGGAGGGTTAGAGGAGGAGAGGGTTAAAGGAGGAGAGGGAGGGGAGGGTTAGAAGAGGAGAGGGAGGCTTAGAGGAGGAGAGGGAGGCTTAGAGGAGGAGAGGGAGGCTTAGAGGAGGAGAGGGAGGGAGGCTTAGAGGAGGAGAGGGAGGGAGGGTTAGAGGAGGAGAGGGAGGGAGGGTTAGAGGAGGAGAGGGAGGGAGGGAGGGTTAGAAGAGGAGAGGGAGGGAGGGTTAGAGGAGGAGAGGGAGGGAGGGTTAGAGGAGGAGAGGGAGGGTTAGAGGAGGAGAGGGGGGGTTAGAGGAGGAGAGAGAGGGTTAGAGGAGGAGAGGGGGGGTTAGAGGAGGAGAGAGAGGGTTAGAGGAGGAGAGGGAGGGAGGGTTAGAGGAGGAGAGGGAGGGAGGGTTAGAAGAGGAGAGGGAGGGAGGGTTAGAGGAGGAGAGGGGGGGTTAGAGGAGGAGAGGGAGGCTTAGAGGAGGAGAGGGAGGCTTAGAGGAGGAGAGGGAGGCTTAGAGGAGGAGAGGGAGGCTTAGAGGAGGGAGAGGGAGGCTTAGAGGAGGAGAGGGAGGCTTAGAGGAGGAGAGGGAGGGAGGGAGGGTTAGAAGAGGAGGAGAGGGAGGGAGGGTTTAAAAAGGAGGAGAGGGAGGGAGGGTTAAAAAAGGAGGAGAGGGAGGGAGGGTTAGAGGAGGAGAGGGAGGGAGGGTTAGAGGAGGAGAGGGTTAAAGGAGGGAGAGGGAGGGAGGGTTAGAAGAGGAGAGGGAGGGTTAGAGGAGGAGAGGGGGGGTTAGAGGAGGAGAGGGATGGTTAGGGGAGGAGAGAGAGGCTTAGAGGAGGAGACGGAGGCTTAGAGGAGGAGAGGGAGGGTTAGAGGAGGAGAGGGAGGAAGGGTTAGAGGAGGAGAGGGATGGAGGGTTAGAGGAGAAGAGGGAGGGAGGGTTAGAGGAGGAGAGGGATGGAGGGTTAGAGGAGAAGAGGGAGGGAGGGTTAGAGGAGGAGAGGGAGGGTTAGAAGAGGAGGAGAGGGAGGGAGGGTTAGAAGAGGAGGAGAGGGAGGGAGGGTTAGAAGAGGAGGAGAGGGAGGGAGGGAGGGTTAGAAGAGGAGGAGAGGGATGGAGGGTTAGAAAAGGAGGAGAGGGGAGGGAGGGTTAGAAGAGGAGGAGAGGGAGGGAGGGTTAGAAGAGGAGGAGAGGGAGGGAGGGTTAGAAGAGGAGGAGAGGGAGGGAGGGAGGGTTAGAAGAGGAGGAGAGGGATGGTTAGGGGAGGAGAGAGAGGCTTAGAGGAGGAGACGGGAGGCTTAGAGGAGGAGAGGGAGGGTTAGAGGAAGGGAGGGAGGAAGGGTTAGAGGAGGAGAGGATGGAGGGTTAGAGGAGAAGAGGGAGGGAGGGAGGTTAGAGGAGGAGAGGGATGGAGGGTTAGAGGAGAAGAGGGAGGGAGGGTTAGAGGAGGAGAGGAGGGAGGGTTAGAGGAGGAGAGGGAGGGTTAGAAGAGGAGGAGAGGGAGGGAGGGTTAGAAGAGGAGAGGGAGGGAGGGTTAGAAGAGGGAGGAGAGGGAGGGAGGGAGGGTTAGAAGAGGAGGAGAGGGATGGAGGGTTTAGAAAAGGAAGGAGAGGAGGGAGGGTTAGAAGAGGAGGAGAGGGAGGGAGGGTTAGAAGAGGAGGAGAGGGAGGGAGGGTAGAAGAGGAGGAGAGGGAGGGAGGGAGGGTTAGAAGAGGAGGAGAGGGAGGGAGGGAGGGTAGAAGAGGAGGAGAGGGAGGGAGGGAGGTTAGAAGAGGAGGAGGAGGGAGGGAGGGAGGGGTTAGAAGAGGAGGAGAGGGAGGGATGGAGGGTTAGAAGAGGAGGAGAGGGAGGGAGGGTTAGAAGAGGAGGAGAGGGAGGGAGGGTTAGAGGAGGAGAGAGAGGAGGGTTAGAAGAGGAGGAGAGGGAGGGAGGGAGGGTTAGAAAAGGAGGAGAGGGGAGGAGGGTTTAGAAGAGGAGGAGAGGGAGGGAGGGTTAGAGGAGGAGAAGGTAAGAGACTGAGCACGAGCGGGGGAAAGGGGGGTGAGAGAGCGGAGAGACATGAAGGCCTAGCTTTTCTATCCCCACTGCTATTTCCCCCTCTCTCTGTTCTCTTTCTCTTCCTCTTTTCTCTTCTTCCTCTTTTCCTGGGGAGATGACAGTAAATGGTTTTCAGCTTGGTAGCTGCCTGGATGTAATGTTGCCATGTCTGTTGTCTTTTTTAAGACTTGGGGGGGATGGGGGGGTTTGGCCACATGTAAGGGTTTCTGGTGAGTGTGTGGGTGTGGGTGCATGAAATGGATGGAAGTGGAAGCTGGAGAAACGTGTGTGAGACATTGATTAGTGTGTGCTGATGATCAGGGTTAGTGCACTTTTGAGCCGGAGAGAGAGTCTGTGTGCAGTGCTGTGGCAGTGGATGCTATAGGTGTTCGTGTGTGCAGTGCTGTGGCAGTGGATGCTATAGGTGTTCTGTGTGTGTAAAGCTATAGGTGTTCTGTGTGTGTAATGCCAGGGGGCAGTGGATGCTATAGGTGTCTGTGTGTGTAATGCTATAGGTGTTCTGTGTGTGTAATGTCAGGGGGCAGTGGATGCTATAGGTGTTCTGTGTGTGTAATGCCAGGGGGCAGTGGATGCTATAGGTGTTCTGTGTGTGTAATGCCAGGGGGCAGTGGATGCCATAGGTGTTCTGTGTGTAATGCTATAGGTGTTCTGTGTGTGTAATGCCAGGGGGCAGTGGATGCTATAGGTGTTCTGTGTGTGTAATGCCAGGGGGCAGTGGATGCCATAGGTGTTCTGTGTGTGTAATGCTATAGGTGTTCTGTGTGTGTAATGCCAGGGGGCAGTGGATGCTATAGGTGTTCTGTGTGTGTAATACCAGGGGGCAGAGGATGCTATAGGTGTTCTGTGTGTGTAATGCCAGGGGGCAGAGGATGCTATAGGTGTTCTGTGTGTGTAATACCAGGGGGCAGAGGATGCTATAGGTGTTCTGTGTGTGTAATGCCAGGGGCAGTAGATGCCATAGGTGTTCTGTGTGTGTAATACCAGGGGGCAGAGGATGCTATAGGTGTTCTGTGTGTGTAATGCCAGGGGGCAGAGGATGCTATAGGTGTTCTGTGTGTGTAATGCCAGGGGGCAGTGGATGCTATAGGTGTTCTGTGTGTGTAATGCCAGGGGGCAGAGGATGCTATAGGTGTTCTGTGTGTGTAATGCCAGGGGGCAGAGGATGCTATATGTGTTCTGTGTGTGTAATGCCAGGGGGGCAGAGGATGCTATACGTGTTCTGTGTGTGTAATGCCAGGGGCAGTGGATGCCATAGGTGTTCTGTGTGTGTAATGCCAGGGGGCAGAGGATGCTGAGCAACTGAAAGGACACCAATGTGCCGGGTATCTGCTGTGTGTTCCCTGTTCAACCTCACACTGTGTGATGTGTCTGAGTGAGGACATGAGGGTGTGTCTGCAAGGACACTCCTGTCCCCTTAAGTGTCTCTGTTAACTGTTATGTATCCATGGGTATGTCTGTGTGTATGTAGGAAGTAAACATGCATACACACATACAGATGTCAATACCCCCACCCACCCTAAGCCTGCGTGGCAGGGTGTGTAGTGTCACTTTAGGGACGACATGTCAGTTTGGAGACAATGCCATCCCTAAATACACATGACCTCAATCCTATAGAGCTGCAGAGTGCCCCTTTACCCTCCATGCAAGGCACTGGGCCGTTGTGGGCACACATGCATGGATGGATGTGTTTCTCAGGGAATAGATAGCCTATAGATAGATATTCCTTACGTCTCTTCAGGGGAAAAGTCCTTGTCATCATCGTTAACACTGACAAGTCCACTCCGAGACGACCCTGGAGTAGACACCATGCAAAGTTTGTGACAACTATCTTTCTCCTATCACTTCATCCCTCCACTCCTATCACTTCATCCCCTCCACTCCTATCACTTCATCCCTCCACTCCTATCACTTCATCCCTCCACTCCTATCACTTCGTCCCTCCACTTCCTATCACTTCGTCCCTCCACTCCTATCACTTCGTCCCTCCACTCCTATCACTTCGTCCCTCCACTCCTATCACTTCGTCCCTCCACTCCTATCACTTCGTCCCTCCACTCCTATCATTTCGTCCCTCCACTCCTATCCCTTCGTCCCTCCCTCTCTCTCCCCAGCATATGCCTCCCACTCTCTACGAGCCTACCCCTTCCCTCCCTCGTCTCCCTCCCATCTCTCCCTCGTCTCCATGACACTAAGTCACTTTGGCAGTGTCTCCCAGTGCAATGTTGGGATAATCCAACTGGGCGGGGTGTTTAAAGTAGGTCCCAGCCGGCCCTCTCAGCTCCATAATGGATCGATCTGGATGACCCCACAGCCGGCAGCTGTAATGGTATTTTTTACACCCAGCTAGCTAGCGGAGGCGGAGCAGAGTAACGCTAATGCACACTGCCCGCCCTCCAACACACTACATCTGGTAAAGCAGAGTGGGGGGTCGCATCGCTGACAAGTGGTTAAAAAATGAATAGGAGATGGAAAATGAGAAACGCAGTCAGGAGGGAGAGCGGGAGGGAGAAAGTGAGAGATGATAGAAACAGAGGGGTGAACTCATTTCAGTCTCCCAATGTGGGGATGCTTGTCGGAAATGCTTTCTATCACATCATTCTTTTTCTAGTTCCTCCCTGTCTCGCTGTCTCTCTTTCTTAGTCCATGTGGCAATATTCCACATGTTCTATTCAGCCCAGTTGAAGTTAGAATGTGGGGCAATATCGCGCCCACCTAAGTAATTGGAGGGGAAAACTTTAGCTATTTGTAGTCTATTCACAATGCCCAGGTGGCACAATGGTTGTTTATAGTTATTTTAGTCTCCTGATGGTTTTGTCCTTGTGCGGGGGTTGAGTTGTGGAGTCGATATATGAGCTGTTGAGGGATTGGCCGGGCTGGGAAGTTGAAAGGACGTTATACTATGGTTTCCGATGGCATAGGGGAAGTCACAGTGTCATAGAATGGTCAGGTGACGACTGCCTTACCCCCCCCTCATCTTTCTTCCCTAAAATCTCTCTCTCTCTCTCTCTCTCTCTCTCTCCTCTCTCCTCTCTCCTCTCTCCTCTCTCTCCTCTCTCTCTCCTCTCTCTCTCTCTCCTCTCTCTCTCTCCTCTCTCTCTCTCCTCTCTCTCTCTCCTCTCTCTCTCTCCTCTCTCTCTCTCCTCTCTCTCCTCTCTCTCTCTTTCTCCTTCTCTCTCTTTCTCTTTTTCTCTCCCTACCTCCCCTGGTCGGTCAGCCCCAGTGTCCAGGTGTGGAGATGTGCTGCAGGTAATTTCCTCTGCAGGTGAGCTAGTGTGTGTGTGTTATCTGCTCACCTGGTCCGCCACAGAAGCAGTCTTTGTATATTCATTTTAGTGGGCAACACACACACCCCTCCAGCCAAGTCACCTTCCAGCTAACGGATACAGCCAGGTAGAGAAAGGGTCGGGTGTGTGAGAGAGGTCAAGAGGGAGAGATGAAGTGTGTGTTTGTCTATATTGTGTGTGTCTGCATTGAGTGTGTCTGCATTGTGTGTGTGTGCATTGTGCCTGTGTGTGTCTGCATTGTGTGTGTGTGTCTGCATTGTGTGTGTGTGTCTGCATTGTGTTTGTGTGTGTGTGTGTGTGTCTGCATTGTGTTTGTGTGTGTGTGTGTGTGTGTGTCTGCATTGTGTTTGTGTGTGTGTGTGTGTGTCTGCATTGTGTTTGTGTGTGTGTGTGTCTGCATTGTGTGTGTGTGTCTGCATTGTGTTTGTGTGTGTGTGTGTGTGTGTCTGCATTGTGTGTGTGTGACAGGAAGAGTTTGGCAGCCTTTCTCTCCTCACCTGGACATTAGGTCCCACGGACGTTTTACTGGAGTGTGTTTCCAATCACCGGAAGGAACGTGAAGTACGTCCGCTTTGGGCTTTGTGTGTGTGTGTGTGTGTGTGTGCACGTGCGCAGCCATAGGTAGAGAAGGATGGAGAGAAAGAAATAGAAGGATGGAGAGAAAGAAATAGAGAAGGATGGAGAGAAAGAAATAGAGAAGGATGGAGAGAAGAAATAGAGAAGGATGGAGAGAAAGAAATAGAGAAGGATGGAGAGAAAGAAATAGAGAAGGATGGAGAGAAAGAAATAGAAGGATGGAGAGAAAGAAATAGAAGGATGGAGAGAAAGAAATAGAAGGATGGAGAGAAAGAAATAGAAGGATGGAGAGAAAGAAATAGAAGGATGGAGAGAAAGAAATAGAAGGATGGAGAGAAAGAAATGGAAGGATGGAGAGAAAGAAATAGAAGGATGGAGAGAAAGAAATAGAGAAGGATGGAGAGAAAGAAATAGAGGGATGGAGAGAAAGAAATAGAAGGATGGAGAGAAAGAAATAGGATGGAGAGAAAGAAATAGAAGGATGGAGAGAAAGAAATAGAAGGATGGAGAGAAAGAAATAGAAGGATGGAGAGAAAGAAATAGAAGGATGGAGAGAAAGAAATAGAAGGATGGAGAGAAAGAAATAGAAGGATGGAGAGAAAGAAATAGAAGGATGGAGAGAAAGAAATAGAGAAGGATGGAGAGAAAGAAATAGAGAAGGATGGAGAGAAAGAAATAGAGAAGGATGGAGAGAAAGAAATAGAGAAGGATGGAGAGAAAGAAATAGAGAAGGATGGAGAGAAGAAATAGAGAAGGATGGAGAGAAAGAAATAGAAGGATGGAGAGAAAGAAATAGGATGGAGAGAAAGAAATAGAAGAATGGAGAGAAAGCGAAAGGACTTGCTCCCTCCAGAGTCCGCATCATCAGCAGTAGCGTCATCTCTAGGAAACATAAAAGGGAGGAAAAGAAAGAAAGCGAGAGGGACAGAACGTGAACCTCTCTGATGTGATGTCCATTGGTTCTGTCAGCACCTCTGCTGCTTCGTAGCGTCTTCACTGTCGGCCCAAACCAACCTGACGCTTTTCTTAGTGAGCTCTTTCTTTGTCCTTTTCTTCTGTCTTGAAATTGTAGTAACATGCAGTTGTGTTTGTGTGTTGTCTGTGATGTGTCATGGGGTTTTATCTGTTTGTAAAAGTGCAGCTTTATGTAGGTATACTGCAGGTGTCTGTATTTTTGTATGTGTTTGTTTGTTTTTATATTCGTGCCGCTTTTGCTGCCCATTGCTGTCTTGAATGCCTCCCCTCTTTCTTCTTCCGGGGTTTCCTCCACTTCCCCTCTGTCTTTCTCTCTGTCTCTCTCTCTCTCTCTCCCTGTCTCTCTCTCTGTCTCTCTCTGTCTCTCTCCCTGTCTCTCTCCCTGTCTCTCTCTGTCTCTCTCTCTCCCTGTCTCTCTCTGTCTCTCTCCCTGTCTCTCTCCCTGTCTCTCTCTCTGTCTCTCTCTCTGTCTCTCTCTCTGTCTCTCTCCCTGTCTCTCTCCCTGTCTGTCTCTCTCCCTGTCTGTCTCTCTCTCTCTCTGTCTCTCTCTCTCTCTGTCTCTCTCTCTCTCTGTCTCTCTCTCTGTCTCTCTCTCTCTCTGTCTCTCTCTCTCTCTGTCTCTCTCTCTGTCTCTCTCTCTCTCTGTCTCTCTCTCTGTCTCTCTCTCTGTCTCTCTCCCTGTCTCTCTCCCTGTCTCTCTCCCTGTCTCTCTCTCCCTGTCTCTCTCGCCTTCTCTCTCTCTCGCCTTCTCTCTCTCTCGCCTTCTCTCTCTCTCGCCTTCTCTCTCTCTCTCGCCTTCTCTCTCTCTCTCGCCTTTCTCTCTCTCTCTCGCCTTCTCTCTCTCTCTCTCGCCTTCTCTCTCTCTCTCGCCTTCTCTCTCTCTCGCCTTCTCTCCCTCTCGCCTTCTCTCCCTCTCGCCTTCTCTCCCTCTCGCCTTCTCTCTCTCTCTCTCGCCTTCTCTCTCTCTCTCGCCTTCTCTCTCTCTCTCGCCTTTCTCTCTCTCTCGCCTTCTCTCTCTCTCTCTCTCTCTCTCTCTCGCCTTCTCTCCCTCTCGCCTTCTCTCCCTCTCGCCTTCTCTCCCTCTCGCCTTCTCTCCCTCTCGCCTTCTCTCCCTCTCGCCTTCTCTCTCTCTCTCGCCTTCTCTCTCTCTCTCTCGCCTTCTCTCTCTCTCTCTCGCCTTCTCTCTCTCTCTCTCGCCTTCTCTCTCTCTCTCTCGCCTTCTCTCTCTCTCTCTCGCTCGCCTTCTCTCCCTCTCGCCTTCTCTCCCTCTCGCCTTCTCTCCCTCTCGCCTTCTCTCCCCTCTCGCCTTCTCTCCCTCTCGCCTTCTCTCCCTCTCGCCTTCTCTCCCTCTCGCCTTCTCTCCCTCTCGCCTTCTCTCTCTCTCTCGCCTTCTCTCCTTCTCTCACACCTTCTCTCTCTCACACCTCTCTCTCTCGCCTTCTCTCTCACACCTTATCTCTCTCTCACCTTCTCTCTCACGTTCTCTCTTTCTCTCTCTCACTTTTTCTTTCTCGCTCTTTCTCTCTGTCAATTTCAGTTTAAGGGCTTTATTGGCATGGGAAACATGTTTACATTGCCAAAGCAAGTGAAATAGATAATAAACACAAGTGAAATAAACAATAGAAAAAAGTATTATTCCAAAAGAATATAGACATGTCAAATGTCATATTATGTCTATATACCTTGTTGTAAAGAAGTGCAAATAGTTAAAGTAAAAATTGGGTATGTTTTCAAATTCTTTGTGTAATCTGAGGGAAAAATGTGTCTCTAATATGGTCATACATTTGGCAGGAGGTTAAGAAGTGCAACTCAGTTTCCACCTCATTTTGTGGGCAGTGAGCACATAGCCTGTGTTCTCTTCAGTCTGCCTTCAGCAGCCTTTCTCAATAGCAAGGCTATGCTCACTGATTCTGTACATAGTCAAAAGAATTCCTTCATTTTGGGTCAGTCACAGTGGTCAGGTATTCTGCCACTGTGTGCTCTCTGTTTAGGGCCACATAGCGGTCTCTCCTCTCTTGTTATCAGTAGTGCAGGAAGCTCAAGTTATCACATTCCAGCAGCACACAGTTTAAGAACCATTCATTTGACGACAGCAGAACAGGACCAGATGTGAATGTCTCTCTCTCTCTTTTGATTTGAACTCTTTCCCAGATCCTTATCTATCTAATTTAGCCTTCATTGTCTAGGAGGAGGGGGAAGAAGAGGAGGAATAGAGAGGCTGGGAAACATCAGGCTGTACACATGTTCATTGGCCAAACTCTGCCCTGGGCCTTTTTTTGGGTTTAGCTCTTACCTTGTGTTTTGTGTAATAATAGGAGAAATGCTTTTATTAATATTCATCTGTGTGTTGGTTTAGTGTGCGTGTGCATTCCCTTAACTCCATTTTCCTCATATATAATAACACACACACACACACCCCAGTGCGTAACACCATCTAAATGAATTCAGAAGTTCAGCTCTCCCCAGGCTAGAGGACTGCTGGCCAAGTGTACCAGAGCACAGCTTTCTCCAGTATTCCCCAAAATAACCCAGACCAGCCAGGCTTATGAATCACACACACATACCGTGTGTTTAAATTCATACACACAGGCTGTACTCCCCTCATGTGAGAGCGGAAATGTATTCCGAACCGTTAAACATACAAAGAACCCCCTCCCACATACACACTGACACACCAACTCCCCCCTGAGAACATGTGTTTTCAATGAAGGCTTGACTGTCAGGCTGTGAGACTATATGAAGTCATGTATACTGCCAAACTGCCCTGCACATATTGCTTATATTAATGCCACTTTATATGGAGCGGGGAGATTGTGTGTGCTTGTAGCATGTGTGTTTGCATATTAGCATACCGGAATCAGTGTGTGTGTTGCGTGTTGTGTGTGTGGCGTGCTTTATTTCCCTCAGCCCTGTAGTGCTACTCCATAAGAGTAGGTTCAGGTGTCAACACCAGCTCTACTCTGTGTTGTCCCGATGTGTGGATGAACAGTGAGCACTGCCCCATGGGGGTTACAAACACACTTAATGCCCTTATCCAGCAGCAGAGATGAGGGGGAGAGACGGGGCGCCGGGAAGGTGCAGCTAGTCCTGGCATTTCCACTGGCCCTGTGAAAGTCTCCCCCACACACCAGTGTTCCCACTCTCTCGTCTCCTAATTGGGGCTTCCCTACGTGTGTGTGCATGTATTTTTGCTCGGAATGCTCATACTATACAACAAGCGCCCCAAACTCTCAAGGTCCACGATTACCCCTTAGGTCACTCTTGCAGCCTCTGGGAGGCAGAGACTCCTGTATCTAACTACAACATTAAAGCCTTTGGCAGAAAGAGCTAGGCTAGCTAAGTGAGTAGCCTCTAACCAGCCAGCCCTCTGGTCAGTGCTACTTAATTCACTAAATGAGCAACACAGAGGGCTTGTATCTGCGCTTCACAGCAAACACCGATCGCACATAGCACAGGGTCCAGTCACAATAACCGCATCAGGGTTTTGACTTGCTGCTGCAAATTGTGCATTTACAGGCACTCTAGTCAGGGTCTATCTTTTTGGACTGTGTGTATTAGTAGTATGAGTGACCTTTCAGTCTGTGTTAAACTGACCCCAGGACAGATTCCCAGAGCAGCAGCTTTATAGTAAGGCCTAATAAACACACAGTACCTAATGAAGCATCTCAACTCATTTAGACAAATTACGAACACATGTTATCCTCTTGTGTACACACACACACACACACCCCTCCTCCAGTACAAGAAAGCTGGGAGGAAAAACGATCCTATAGTAAACATCTTTCCTTTCTTTCATCTGTTTTCTCTCCCTCTACTCCTCTTTCTATCCTTCTCTCATTCTCTGTCCCTTCCTCCTTATATTTTCCCCCCTGTAATCCAGTAAGTATAGCTAACCCAAACACAGTCTTGTGTTTAGACACTCGGTCTGAGACAGTCCACAGCTTGGGAAAAGCCCTGGCCAGACCAGGAAAACTGGGAAAACCAGGATACAATTGGGCACTTATGGAGCCTAACCGATTTCCTCCTCGTCTTCCTGGCCAGCCGCTCTACTCCCAACGTTCTACTGGGAGAACCAAACGGAACCATTTGGAACGCCCAAAAAGGTTTATGTAACACGCTCTGTTTTTGTCAGTGATTATCCGTGTAACATTGAACTCTAACAGTAAACGGTGTTCTCTTTTCTCAGTCATTAGTGGTCTTAGGGAGGGTACAGTGTTGGCATGGCTGAGCTCTGTCACTAGTTTCCTATTTGGCAGGGGTAAGGTATTTGGAGAATACTCTGGTTAAAGTAAAACCTATGCTGTAAAGTTGAGTCTCTAGTGACTCTAGGGAGAAGAGCAGACACATAATGTGTACACACACATACATACACAGCCAGCCCCCCTACACTGACCCATTAATGTAAACACTGTGCCCCACTAATTCTTTTATTTTGGCGTCTAGTGCAAATTGACTCTAGTCGGCCTCTGGCATTTTAATGTGGTCGGCTAGGTAACATGAACCTCTCTTCCTCACAGAAGCTATGGCAGCTAAGGTATTTGAAGTCCCCTCCAATCCTCCACCGCAACATGAATTACTGAGACATTAGTTAGAAGAAGCAGAAGAAGAAAGGGTAAAGAGAGAGTAGTCCAGGGATAGGCTGTAAGAGTGGATTTAAATGAGGAAGGGGTAAAGAGAGAGTAGTCCAGGGATAGGCTGTAAGAGTGGATTTAAATGAGGAAGGGGTAAGAGAGAGTAGTCCAGGGATAGGCTGTAAGAGTGGATTTAAATGAGGAAGGGGTAAAGAGAGAGTAGTCCAGGGATAGGCTGTAAGAGTGGATTTAAATGAGGAAGGGGTAAGAGAGAGTAGTCCAGGGATAGGCTGTAAGAGTGGATTTAAATGAGGAAGGGGTAAGAGAGAGTAGTCCAGGGATAGGCTGTAAGAGTGGATTTAAATGAGGAAGGGGTAAGAGAGAGTAGTCCAGGGATAGGCTGTAAGAGTGGATTTAAATGAGGAAGGGGTAAAGAGAGAGTAGTCCAGGGATAGGCTGTAAGAGTGGATTTAAATGAGGAAGGGGTAAGAGAGAGTAGTCCAGGGATAGGCTGTAAGAGTGGATTTAAATGAGGAAGGGGTAAAGAGAGTAGTCCAGGGATAGGCTGTAAGAGTGGATTTAAATGAGGAAGGGGTAAAGAGAGAGTAGTCCAGGGATAGACTGTAAAAGTGGATTTAAATGAGGAAGGGGTAAGAGGGAGTAGTCCAGGGATAGGCTGTAAGAGTGGATTTAAATGAGGAAGGGGTAAGAGAGAGTAGTCCAGGGATAGGCTGTAGTAAGAGTGAATTTAAATGAGGAAGGGGTAAGAGAGAGTAGTCCAGGGATAGGCTGTAAGAGTGGATTTAAATGAGGAAGGGGTAAGAGAGAGTAGTCCAGGGATAGGCTGTAAGAGTGGATTTAAATGAGGAAGGGGTGAGTCCAGACAGTTCTGCTGGCGTTGGTTCGTTTCCATCCAGGGCCTGATAAAGTTACACAGAACCGGTCAAATCAATGTTACGGAGTTACAAACAAGCCTTAAAACAAGGAGTTATAAGGAGGGGGAAGATTCTGAGCTCTGAAGGTCATTAGGTTATAATGTCTTTTAATAAGACTGACTTAAAACTAACAGAGATAAGTTCAACTGATGGTGATACATTTCTGCCTTTCCTTTCCTTTTCTCTCTCTGTTTCTCTTTCTAATCTTGACTTGATTTCTCTCTCCCAGTTGGGTGTTTCTAGCCTGCTTTATTTCTGGCTCCTTGCTAAACCCCTTGGCACTAGTTATCATTCAAATGATAGAAGGAAGCCTTTCAATATGGTGTCAGTCAGTAAGTCGGTCACCTCGCATAGTAGGAAATAGTCTCTACTGTAGAGCAGCTGTGTAGCATTGGGCTGATTCATCTGTTGTAACTATTCCCAGGAGGAGGGAGGTGTTGGGTAACTTACTGTAACAGGGAGGGGGATGGATGCAGAATGGAGAGAGAGGGAGTCGTGGGAATGTGGAGGAATGACTCTGCTTTTGTTTTCTTTAAACAGCTCGTTCGCACATCAGACTTCAGACGCAGGCAGAAATCCTCTTTTCCTTTCTGTTTTTCTTCCTCTCCTGGCTTTAAATCGTTTGGCAGCTGCGCCGAAGTTGCAGTCCTGTCGTGTGCAATTTTGTGTGTGGTGTGTACATACGTGTGTGAGTACCTATCTTCTGTGCACACTCTCTCCAGCCTCTGGACCTTGACAATTCCCTAGAAGAAAAGCCTGGCCCCTCGTCGTCTTTGTGGCGTCTGTCTCTCTGCAGTCGTTCTCTCTCTCCGTCAGACCTCTGGAAACAGGCATGTGTGTAGTCGACAGCCCTGCACTTTGACTTGGTGAAAGTGTGCATGTGTGTGTTGAGTAGAGCTAGCAAGTACTGTGTGTGTGTGTGTTGAGTAGAGCTAGCAAGTAGTGTGTGTGTGTGTGTGTGTGCATGTGTGTGTGCTTTCCTTCAAGTGGTGGTAACTGCGGATGTTGTCTGGTCTAAACATGTTTAGAAGCAGGGCAGGCCAGACCCCGCTGGACTTTTTGGCAACCATAACACAGTTCCTCAGTCAGTTCCGGGGGCAGCACTCTGAGGACCTGGGAGAAGGGGAGGTGTGTTCTTTATCTCTATCCTCTAGTAGCCAAGCAGAATTTATAGACAGACACATGTGTTTTTGCAATCATTCCAAAAGTGTGAAGGACTGAATTGACTTAGAACCTGTTGGGGTGTGAGAAATCTATTTGAACACTTTTGTCAGATTGGATGAAGTAGTTTGTGGTTGCTGTTTTCGTGCCACAGTTATTAAAGGTGACCTACCATGCCTGACTATCTGTCTACATGACTGGCTCACTGTCCTCTCACCCTGTCTCCTGGCTTCCCTTCCCTCCTCCACCCCACTAGGCTCTCTACAGTAGCTCTGTGAGCCTTTTCACACACAACTGGGTTAAACCTAGCTGATAGTGTATTGTTGATGTATTGCTGGTGAAGGGACCAATGTTTTTGAGTGTGAATGCTTTGTCAGTCTGGGTTAGTTTCAGGTGAAGTGCTGCCTGGTTGCTTTGTGGTTTTTGCATTTTTTTGTTGAGGTGTGTGTGAGTGTGAGAGAGAGAGAGAGAGAGAGAAACCTAGGTGCTGTCTGTCTATTGTGTGAAACACCTCTCTGTGCAGCGGGTGCGTCTCTGTGGCGAAGTGACTTGGTGTCGTTCAGAGACACACAGCAAGGAGAGATGGGTAATCTGCCTCAACAGCCAGTCTACTGGTCTAACAGTTGTAGGTCTTAGTGAGTGTGTCTGTGTAGAGGGGCCAACCCAAACGGGCAGGCTCTGTGCCATTTAAGACCAGGCACAATGCACCAAAACCAAACACTCCCCAAACTGGGGGAATGGGACCGAAATGACAATCACAAAAACACACATACACTTACATTTTGTGAGAGGAGGAGGAGGTGGAGGAGGGTGGATTAGTGGGTATCATTGTGTTCGTGCAGTAAGTGACTCACACACACAGTGCTGGCTGTGGGGGGTGAGAGTGGTCTTACCGTTAGTGGTCATTAGTGTAGTAGTCTGGAGCAGCCCAAGGCCAAGGAGCCTCTGGACTCAATAGACCTTTTACAAACACTGTTCTCTCTCTGTTCTCTCTTCTTTAACTCTGTATTCCCCTATTTCTCTGTGTCTCCAGTCTCCAGCCCACCAGCTAGGCTGCAGGAACAGCGAGATTCACTTAACCATCACTCTATGTACCAATAGCACTTTGGACTGGGAGGTGTATGTCTGTCACTTACTGCCCAACCAACAATCACCCCCACCACATCAACTCCTCCACTCACAACACAGAAGTCTTTGGTGTGTGTGTGTGTGTGTGTGTGTGTGTGTGTGTGTGTGTGTGTGTGTGCTTTTCACCCTTGGCATGGATGGATGGCTCCTGGGTGTTCTGCTCTCTCTCTAACAACACACACCGGTTAACCCTTCGCCTACACACACTGTCACAGCGTTTTCATCAGTGCACCTCCGGCCCTACTACCAGGCTCCCACTCAGTTTTAAAGACCAGTAGAGAACCCAAATCCTCTGTAGTAACGGTTCAGCTTGTGCTTCAGTACAATGTTGTCCATTTTGTCAAAGAACGTCTGAATGTGTGTATTCAAGTGTTGTGTTGGGAAATTAGAGCAACACCCTCCCTCCCTCCCTGCTCTTTGTGTGGACAGACTGCTGACCTTTTGGCTGTGTGCCTCCTGGCTCTCTGCACTGTCACAGAACAATTATCTCCATTACTGACTGTAGACTACATTCTCTTCATTACTGACTGTAGACTACATTCTCTTCATTACTGACTGTAGACTACATTCTCTTCATTACTGACTGTAGACTACATTCTCTCCATTACTGACTGTAGACTACATTCTCTCCATTACTGACTGTAGACTACATTCTCTCCATTACTGACTGTAGACTACATTCTCTCCATTACTGACTGTAGACTACATTCTCTCCATTACTGACTGTAGACTACATTCTCTCCATTACTGACTGTAGACTACATTCTCTCCATTACTGACTGTAGACTACATTAGAGGCATAAACAGACTGATGGGGGCTTCACCTGGACATACTGAAGATGACGTTTTAGACTGACATAACGCTGTCTTAGACTGACATAACGCTGTCTTAGACTGACATAATGCTGTCTTACACAATACATGACGTTTTAGACTGACATAACGCTGTCTTAGACTGACATAACGCTGTCTTAGACTGACATAACGCTGTCTTACACAATACATGACGTTTTAGACTGACATAACGCTGTCTTACACAATACATGGCGTTTTAGACTGACATAATGCTGTCTTACACAATACATGGCATTTTAGACTGACATAACGCTGTCTTACACAATACATGGCGTTTTAGACTGACATAACGCTGTCTTAGACTGACATAACGCTGTCTTACACAATACATGGCGTTTTAGACTGACATAACGCTGTCTTAGACTGACATAACGTTGTCTTACACAATAGACTATTCTGTCTTCAGTGGACAACTTATGGAGCACATGTAATGTCCACATAAAGACACACTCGAACATTTCCTATCTTGTCATTTTCAACTACTGAGAAGCAGAGAGAGAGAGAGAGAAGGCGATTGGAGCGAGAGAGAGTGTAGCTGGTGTGACTTGATATTTGCGTGGGAGAGGGCAAGGGCGCAAAGCCATCAGAACTACAAATATACTGGAGCATACACACACGCACGAACGCGCGCCAAAGCCTGTCAGCTCCAACGCTCTGGACAGGAGCCCAGGACACTTCCGGCTCCAAGTGTGTGTCAGCAGGAGTCCAGGTCTGGGCTCTCATCAGCCCACATCACTGTCATTAGTCTTCTAATGAGGAGAGGATTCGCTCCTGCATTAGGTAAATGTCACTTCGCACACACTAACATGTACTGTATGCACACAGTCCACACAAAGAGATGCTGGCAGCTTCATCTCAACCCCATTCAGGTGGGATAGATCCTCTTCTCTTCTGTCATTGTCTAATGAAGGACAGCTCACTGAAGTGAAGCGTAGGCTAGCATCTTCCTCACCCACTCACTGAGACGTGTGGCTAGTGTCTGGCTAATGTGGCTAACACAAATCAATGACTCACCCCTTTGCTGCCTTAGCTAGTTCGCTTTAGCCTAGCTAGAGTAACATCTCTCCCACCAGCTCATTGAGACGTGTAGCTGATGCTGGCTAATGTGGCTCACGCTAATCAGTGAGTCACTCCTGTCTGCTGTAGCTAGCCAGTGTACTGGCTCACTGACTGTGTCATTAGCATCATCATCAGCACGAATACACTTATCAGCTATGACATCCACCACTAACCCTGCCCACATACATTCTCTCGCTCTCTTTCTCTCCATCTCATACACACGTTCTCTCTCTCTCTGTCTGTCTGTCTGTCTTTCGGTCTGTCGCTCATACACACACAAAACACAAACACACACATTGACACACACAGAGGACTGGGTGCATTCAACTCAATACTGAAAGTTTGTCCTCTACTAACCCTCTGGTCTCCACTAACCCTCTGGTCTCTACTAACCCTCTGGTCTCTACTAACCCTCTGGTCTCTACTAACCCTCTGGTCTCTACTAACCCTCTGGTCTCTACTAACCCTCTGGTCTCTACTAACCCTCTGGTCTCTACTAACCCTCTGTTCTCCACTAACCCTCTGTTCTCCACTAACCCTCTGGTCTCCACTAACCCTCTGGTCTCCACTAACCCTCTGGTCTCCACTAACCCTCTGGTCTCTACTAACCCTCTGGTCTCTACTAACCCTCTGGTCTCTACTAACCCTCTGTTCTCCACTAACCCTCTGGTCTCCACTAACCCTCTGGTCTCCACTAACCCTCTGGTCTCTACTAACCCTCTGGTCTCTACTAACCCTCTGGTTTCTACTAACCCTCTGGTTTCTACTAACCCTCTGGTCTCTACTAACCCTCTGGTCTCTACTAACCCTCTGGTCTCTACTAACCCTCTGGTTTCTACTAACCCTCTGGTTTCTACTAACCCTCTGGTTTCTACTAACCCTTTGGCCTCTTCCTGTCTGGCCTCTGACTAGGAGGATGGAGTTGCTATAACCAGAGACGGGTGTCTACGGCCACTCCGCTAGACTGTTTTAACCCTACACTGAGACCAAGGCTCTACCAGGTCACTACACTCTACACACACCCACTAATCTACACACACACACCCGCTAATCTACACACACACACACACGCTAATCTACACACACACACACACGCTAATCTACACACACACGCTAATCTACACACACACACCCGCTAATCTACACACACACCCGCTAATCTACACACACCCGCTAATCTACACACACACACACACACGCTAATCTACACACACACACCCGCTAATCTACACACACACACCCGCTAATCTACACACACACACCCGCTAATCTACACACACACACCCGCTAATCTACACACACACACACCCGCTAATCTACACACACACACCCGCTAATCTATACACACACACACGCTAATCTACACACACACCCACTAATCTACACACACACACACACACACTAATCTACACACACACACACCCACTAATCTACACACACACTAATCTACACACACACACACGCTAATCTACACACACACACCCGCTAATCTACACACACACACACACGCTAATCTACACACACACACACCCGCTAATCTACACACACACACACCCGCTAATCTACACACACACACCCGCTAATCTATACACACACACACATGCTAATCTATACACACACACGCTAATCTACACACACACACACCCGCTAATCTACACACACCCACTAATCTACACACACACACACACACACTAATCTACACACACACACACACACACACACACACTAATCTACACACACACACACACACACACACTAATCTACACACACACACCCACTAATCTACACACACACACACACTAATCTACACACACACACACACACACACACACACTAATCTACACACACACACACGCTAATCTACACACGCTAATCTACACACACGCACACACGCTAATCTACACACACACACCCACTAATCTACATACACACACACACACCCACTAATCTACACACATATCCACACACCCACTAATCTATACACACACCCACTAATCTACACACACCCACTAATCTACACACACACCCACTAATCTACACACACACCCACTAATCTACACACACACCCGCTAATCTACACACACACCCACTAATCTACACACACACCCGCTAATCTACACACACACACACACACACTAATCTATACACACACCCACTAATCTACACACATATCCACACACCCGCTAATCTATACACACACCCACTAATCTATACACACACCCACTAATCTACACACTCATACACACACCCACTAATCTACACACATATCCACACACCCACTAATCTATACACACACCCACTAATCTACACACACCCACTAATCTACACACACACCCACTAATCTACACACACACCCACTAATCTACACACACACCCGCTAATCTACACACACACACGCTAATCTACACACACACACGCTATTCTACAATACAGGTGCTTCTACACCTGCATTGCTTGCTGTTTGGGGTTTTAGGCTGGGTTTCTGTACAGCACTTTGAGATATCAGCTGATGTACGAAGGGCTATATAAATAAATTTGATTTGATTTGATTTATTCTGCACAAATCATAGTCTACACTGTTAGTGGACCATTCTGGTTTTGTCTTAGTTGCACTGTGATCATGGATCCAGAGGTTGTGCCAGATCAGTGTTTAGTAGCAACGTCATCCTACTGGCTGTGTCTCCAGTGGCACCGTATTCCCTATGGGCTCTGGTCAAAAGTAGTGCACTGTATAGGGATTAGGGTGTCATTTGGGATGCCGACTCTGTTTACCAGGACAAACGTTCCCCTTTTAGTCATCTACAACATGGTGCAGTGAAGGAGTGACCTTCATTGTAATATTAGGACTCTTCAGAGACCTGGTTATTAGGAACAACAGGATGCTAATATCCTCCCTAACCCTTAAGATAATGAAACCCTGTTCCCTTTATAGTGCACTACTTTTGACCAAAGTGTGCAGTATCAAGGGAATAGGGTGTAGTTTGGGATGCAGACACTATGATATTAAGCCCTGGGTTTATGAGGGAATCGTCAGGATCAAAGCTGTATGACATTCTCACCATCATAACAAACACAGCCCACCACCACTGACTCTCACACACTAGATGACTACTGCACATGTTACCAGGTTAAAAGGACACCGTATGAAAATAGACTTTCTGTGTGTGCGTACAGACGTGCTTGTGGTGTGTGTGTTAGTTAAGCCAGATCGTCTCTTTACAAGGCGAGGCCATTACATAATTGTGGAGGACCAAGTAGATCACATTCTGTGAGAGCTCCTGCTAAAGTCATATTAATGAATCATTGGTCCCGGGAGGTTGCCGTGGTGAGGTTATCGCCCTGGCATGTCTGGCTGTAGTCACGGTAACCCAGTCTGTCCATCTGTCGTGTCTGTCTGTCACCAAGAGAGAGAGGGAGGGAGAAAGACTGAAAGGGAATTCCCCTCTTGCGTTAGTTGCCGTATTACTATAGCAGAGACTTTGATGTAGCTAGGAGTGAGCTACAGTACCTCTGGCTACCATCTCAATATCTGTTTGTGTATGGATGCGCTGATTCATTCCACAACTATCAAGTGATCATAAGTAGAGGATACTTCCTGTAGAGGATACTTACTTCCTGTAGAGGATACTTCCTGTAGAGAATATATGGTTCTGCTGGTGCTCTCTAATCATGCTACCACAGATTAGAGAGTAGCTCCCTAGTATTGTCTTCCAAACATTTAACTAGCCCACGCACTCTCATAATCAGCTGATGATGCAGGGTGGCACAGCTAGAGTCCCGGCACATGTCCACCAGGCTTGTGTCTGTGAATGTGTACTTGTTTGTGCCCATGTGCTTATATATGTTTCCTCCCAGCCATGCCGGCTAACAGCGTATGCCCCCCCTCAGTGTCACCATGATCAAAGCAGATAGGACTGTGGTCACGACGTTCTACACAGTTTTTAAATGAAATTTCAATATGTCTGCTCCCGTCAGAGAGTCAAAGGAGTCCTTGGGTCTTTTAAGTGGCACAAAAGGTTCATATTAGAGGCTGGTCTTTGAAGCCTGAGTGTGTGGGATATTATTTAACCCTTTGTGGTTTGGGGCTGAATCGTTCCTGCTTACAAAGACGTGCTCACATCACAGGTCAATTGGTGCACATGTTCTGGAGAAGGAACAAAAATATCTAGGGTCTTACTTTAGCGAGTTGGGAGCTAGGGGTCATTATGGAACCAGACCCGTGCATCAGTGTGTTAGCCAGCCGGCCAGCCAGTCAGTTATCCAGTCAGCCATTCCATCAGTCAACCAGTCAGGAGTGAAGTGGAGGGAAATGAGAGGAAAGGGGGAGGGGAGTGGAGGGAAATGAGAGGAAAGTGGAGTGGAGGGAAATGAGAGGAAAGGGGGAGGGGAGTGGAGGGAAATGAGAGGAAAGGGGGAGGGGAGGGAGATGAGAGAAAAGGGGGAGTGGAGTGGAGGGAAATGAGAGGAAAGGGGGAGGGGAGTGGAGGGAAATGAGAGGAAAGGGGGAGGGGAGTGGAGGGAAATGAGAGGAAAGGGGGAGGGGAGTGGAGGGAAATGAGAGGAAAGGGGGAGTGGAGGGAGATGAGAGGAAAGGGGGAGTGGAGGGAGATGAGAGAAAAGGGGGAGTGGAGTGGAGGGAGATGAGAGAAAAGGGGGAGTGGAGTGGAGGGAAATGAGAGGAAAGGGGGAGGGGAGTGGAGGGAAATGAGAGGAAAGGGGGAGGGGAGGGAGATGAGAGAAGGGGGAGTGGAGTGGAGGGAAATGAGAGGAAAGGGGGAGGGGAGTGGAGGGAAATGAGAGGAAAGGGGGAGGGGAGTGGAGGGAAATGAGAGGAAAGGGGGAGGGGAGTGGAGGGAAATGAGAGGAAAGGGGGAGGGGAGTGGAGGGAAATGAGAGGAAAGGGGGAGTGGAGGGAGATGAGAGGAAAGGGGGAGTGGAGGGAGATGAGAGAAATGAGAGGAAAAGGGGAGTGGAGGGAAATGAGAGGAAAGGGGGAGTGGAGGGAAATGAGAGGAAAGGGGGAGTGGAGGGAGATGAGAGAAAAGGGAGTGGAGTGGAGGGAAATGAGAGGAAAGGGGGAGGGGAGTGGAGGGAAATGAGAGGAAAGGGGGAGTGGAGGGAGATGAGAGAAAAGGGTGAGTGGAGTGGAGGGAAATGAGAGGAAAAGGGGAGTGGAGGGAAATGAGAGGAAATGGGGAGGGAAGGGAGATGAGAGAAAAGGGGGAGGGGAGTGGAGTGGAGGGAAATGAGAGGAAAGGGGGAGGGGAGTGGAGGGAAATGAGAGGAAAGGGGGAGGGGAGTGGAGGGAAATGAGAGGAAAGGGGGAGTGGAGGGAGATGAGTGGAGTGGAGGGAAATGAGAGGAAAAGGGAGGAAATGGGGAGTGGAGGGAAATGAGAGGAAAGGGGGAGGGAAGGGAGATGAGAGAAAAGGGGGAGGGGAGTGGAGGGAAATGAGAGGAAAGGGGGAGTGGAGTGGAGGGAAATGAGAGGAAAGGGGGAGTGGAGTGGATAGATGGAAATGAGAGGAAAGGGGGAGGGCAATGAGAGGAAAGGGGGGAGTGGAGGGAAATGAGAGGAAAGGGGGGAGTGGATGGAAATGAGAGGAAAGGGGGAGGGGAGTGGAGGCAAATGAGAGGAAAGGGGGAGGGGAGTTGAGGGAAATGAGAGGAAAGGGGGAGGGGAGTGGAGGGAAATGAGAGGAAAGGGGGGGGTGGAGTGGAGGGAAATGAGAGGAAAGGGGGAGTGGAGTGGAGGGAAATGAAACGAAAGGGGGAGTGGAGTGGAGGGAAATGAGAGGAAAGGGGGAGTGGAGGGAAATGAGGAGAGGGAAGGGGAGTGGGTGGAAATGAGGAGAGGAGAGGAAAGGGGGAGTGGAGGGAGAAGAGGAGAGGAGAGAAGGGGGTGTGGAGGGAGAAGAGAGGAGAGAAGGGGAGTGGAGGAAAATGAGAGGAGAGAGGGGGAGTGGAGGGAAACAAGGAGAGGGGAGTGGAGGGAGAAGAGGAGAGAATAGGAAATGGAGTGGAGGGAGGAGAGGAAAGGAAAGGGAGTGGAGGGAGGAGAGGAAAGGAAAGGAAAGGGAGTGGAGGGAGGAGAGGAGAGGAAAGGGAGTGGAGTGGAGGGAGAAGACGAGAGGAGAGGAAAGGGAGTCGAGGGAGGAGAGGAGAGGAGAGGAGAGGAGAGGAGAGGAGAGGAGAGGAGAGGAGAGGAGAGGAGAGGAGAGGAGAGGAGAGGAGAGGAGAGGGAGTGGAGTGGAGTGGAGTGGAGGGAGGAGAGGAGAGGAGAGGAAAGGGAGGAGAGGAGAGGAAAGGAAAGGGAGTGGAGGGAGAAGAGGAGAGGAGAGAAGGGGGTGTGGAGGGAAATGAGGAGAGAAGGGGGTGTGGAGGGAGAAGAGGAGAGGAGAGAAGGGGGTGTGGAGGGAGAAGAGAGGAGAGAAGGGGGTGTGGAGGGAGAAGAGAGGAAAGGAAAGGAAAGGGAGTGGAGGGAGAAGAGGCAGACTGTGTGACATAGTATCTTTGATTTCAGAAGTCTAGATAGCGGGGAACTGTGTGCTATAAATTCTCTATATTGATCACTCTGTGTCAAGTACAGGGCATTGGGGCTGATGGTGGGATTTTATTTGTTCCAATAGGATGCATGTGTATATTTTTGGGGTCAAATAGGGATTTAAGATCAATATCATCTAGGCTGGTGACTTTATTTCTAATGTAAGTTGAGAGGATCTGTGCTGTGGTGTGTTCTGAGTCTTACTGTGTGACTGATAGCAGACATATGGCAGTGTTTAGCCAAATGAGATCAACCAACCAGGGGATCAGGCCTTTTTATGGAGGGAGGTTAGAGCGAATGATAGGAGGGTGAGAATGAGGGCGGATAGGAGGGATGGAGAGAACAAGGGAAGAAGGGAGGGAGGCTTCCTCTCATTCTTGCTTCACCCTACTGTGCTGTTTGCCGTGCATGAAGTCATTCCCATCAGTCTCTTTCTCTCCTTCCCTCCTGTGTGCTGCCGTCTTCACCTCTCTTGACGTCTCTGCCTCTCATCACCAGCTATGGGAAGTGACAGGCCACATCCTGGGGCTGCTAGCAGGGGCTGGTATAGCACTGCAAAAGAGCAGCACGACTCCCTTCTACTCCCCCCCACCACCACCACAGACGCACGCGCACACACAGACATGGGCATTCCCCTCTTCCCTTCTCCCCAGTCTTAATTCCTAAACGTATTTGCTCCAGTTGCTGCTGGGCGCTGCAGGGCTAGCTGTAGGGAGGGCCTGTCACACCCTACTTCCCCGGACCCACTACACACACACACACACAGGGCACTAATCAGACAGAGAGGGAGACACGGCCAAGTGCACTGCTTATCTGTACAGGAGGGTTCAGTTAGATGGCCAGGGAGGGCACCCCGGCCTGGTACTACTACTACCCTTCCACTGACATGTAGGGAGGGCACCCCGGCCTGGTACTACTACTACTACCCTTCCACTGACATTTAGGGAGGTGTCAAGGGAATAGTCAGCAGGGCTAAGGGGCTAATCTGTTCCCCTGACTGGCTCCTCTGAGATGAAGAGGAGGTTCTAGAGGGAGGGATTGGTCGATCTACCCCCTTAATTCACATGCAACCCCTTTGACATCTTTGTAAATTTTTCACACTCTTTTTTTAAATTTTCTCACCTAATTTCTCTCGCTCTCTCCTCCCTCTCTTGCTCTCTCTCTTTCCTCCCTTTCTCTCTCTCCTCTCTCTCTCACACACTCTTGCTCTGTCACTGGCCTCAGACCAGAGTAGTGTGCACTACTTCTACCGACCTGTTTAAGAGGCTGTAAAACTAATTGCTAGGAAAACCGGTAATTTCATGAGACTCAAACAAGGATTCTAATTTCCCCAAACATGCAAAAAGATGTCCACAATCATCAAGCATGCTCCCATGAGACACTCTCCCTCCTGAATGTCAGTTATTTTTAAGTGCTCTCATATGAATGTCAAGACATTTTCTCACACTCAAGTAGCTCCATTACTTTTTACTCTCAATAAAGTTTTTACAAGTCTGTTTGTTTCAGTCAAGCATGGAGGAAATGGTGTCCCAAATATCACAGTATCACACAATATCACTCCTGTTGCTCTGCTTTTACCTCTGTGGAAGCGGAGAGGAAGAAATAGAGAACGGAGAGAGATGAAAAGGTCTGGGGATCTCGAGAAAATCAAAAACAAATCTCCCGGAGCAGAGAGGTTAACCCCTTCAGCCAGCAGAGGCTTTGAAGTGGATCGCCCATATTGTTAATTGTCGGCGATGGGCTTAGGGAAAGGTGGTAGCAATTTAACCCCAGCACTGGGCTGCTGGGTGCGGGTCCGTGCCTGGCCTCTCCTATCAGGTGTTTGCACATGTTGGAGTCACAAGAAAACCCTGCAGATGAGAGGACGACTTAACCGGCCAATATTCCTTTGTTTGCTCAGCCGATCGCTCTCTAATTGGCAGGGAGGGGAAACAGAAGCCCAGCGATTGGACCGCTAGAGCGGTTACCGGGACTATTTTGGACCGTATGCTTGCAGACAGGTGCTTGCAATTATGTTGCTGCTCTCCTTCCCACGACAGGGATGATGTCATGACTGCTGTTCTGCTCTCTGCGACGGAGCTGACAACCTCTTAACACTCCCCCTATGCTCACGGAGATTACAAATACATTCCGTTCTCTATGGTTACAGGGATGACGCCATTATCCACTCAGTCCTTGGCGACAGATTTCAGCAGTGTTTAGATTTGTCAAATAACTTCCTCTGAAGCCATTTTCCCTGTGTGCCCACTTTAGTGTGTTCCTTGTACTACGTAAATACCTCCTCCAAATGACTAGATCAGTCTGGCCCATCGTTGCATCTCAGCCCCTTAAAAACCTACCGTAGCACTTACCAAAACAGAGACGCATAAAGAATGTCACTTTGTATCTAAGCAGTGTGTATAGTCTGTTCTGACTGCAGCGGTGGCGTCTGTGTTTCCCCCGCCTGCCTGGCTGTCTGTGTTTGTCAGCTCAGCTGCTGTGTGACGGGGTTGATGTCCCTAACTGTCACCTCCGCTTTGGGCTGCTGCTCTCCAGGTGAAACAGTAGCCCATCACAGACAGACAGACACAACATACTGGCTGGGCTGGCTGGTGCTGAGACAGCACTTTGAACTGGTTGATGCCTGTCGACTCCCTACTCTCTCACACACATACAGCTCCCCCCTGTCTTTCTGGTTCTCTACCTGTTTGTCAGGCTTTCTACCTCTGATCATTTTAGGCAGATTCAAATGTGACCAGGTTCTTTTCAAGTTGTGGTGTTTGCAACCTCGCATGATTCAACATAGAATATCAGCAAGAAACAAAACAAACTGACATGTACCTCGAAGTGTTAAACTGGTAGCTGTTTGAGACATGAACAGACACACAGGAGTGTGTAGCCTGAGTTTCATATTGAGTGGGTTGACAGTCATTTAGAGTTGAGAACTGGTGCATTCCGTTGCCCCTGCAATTAAACACCCTCATTTGACTCTGCTGCCTCATTCCAACCGTCAGTCTCAATACCCTGGCTAGCGGAGATGACAGAGCTGTGTGTGGCCAGGTTTCTCCTCTTTCCCCACCTCTGAAGGCTCATTTAGCCTGCTCATTCTGACCGCACCTTGTTGGTGTGGGTGGTGACCACTGGCTTCGTCCCGTGTCGCTGGCCGTGCCGAGCAACTGGCATCCCAAATGACTCCCTATATAGTACATTACTTTTGATAGGCTTTGTTCAAAGTAGTGCACTATATAGGGACTAGAGTGCCATTTGGGACGTATCTCGTCTGTTAAAGCCGTCACCCGTGGAAGGGCCTGGTGTGACCCAGGCTGTCCCAGATCCCCAGACCGGAGCTGTGCTGAAGGACAAAGAGCACGCCGGCGCGCAACAGAGACCCCTACAGTGCTGGAGGAACACACTGTGTTGACCCTAAAACTACCCCTCATCTGGGTCAGCAGACACACACACGGCTTCAATGTTATTGAAGCTGTTTGACAGGATAGGAAGCTTTGTATCATCTCTATATTATCGTGTAAGTCTTATAGCAAAGGCGTGGGAAAGTATGTGGAGCCGACTCAAAGCATTGTTCAGTACTAGCTGTGACTACTGAAGTACTGTAGTTTACAGCCTGCTACAGTTCTAACACTACAGACCCAATACATCTACCTCCACGTGCAGAAGGCTTTTTAAACCGTCACTTTTTTCCTCTGTCCTTCCCTGCTTTTTTTGCTCTATCCACACACATACACCGTTCTCTCTTATACACACACATACACCGTTCTCTCTTATACACACACATACACCGTTCTCTCTTATACACACACATACACCGTTCTCTCTTATACACACACACCGTTCTCTCTTATACACACACATACACCGTTCTCTCTAATACACACACACACACCGTTCTCTCTTATACACACACATACACCGTTCTCTCTTATACACACACATACACCGTTCTCTCTAATACACACACACACACCGTTCTCTCTTATACACACACACACACCGTTCTCTCTTATACACACACATACACCGTTCTCTCTAATACACACACACACACCGTTCTCTCTTATACACACACATACACCGTTCTCTCTTATACACACACATACACCGTTCTCTCTTATACACACACATACACCCGTTCTCTCTTATACACACACACACCGTTCTCTCTTATACACACACATACACCGTTCTCTCTTATACACACACATACACCGTTCTCTCTTATACACACACATACACCGTTCTCTCTTATACACACACACACCGTTCTCTCTTATACACACACATACACCGTTCTCTCTTATACACACACATACACCGTTCTCTCTTATACACACACACACACCGTTCTCTCGAATACACACACACACACCGTTCTCTCTTATACACACACATACACCGTTCTCTCTTATACACACACATACACCGTTCTCTCTTATACACACACACACACACCCGTTCTCTCGAATACACACACACACACCGTTCTCTCTTATACACACACATACACCGTTCTCTCTTATACACACACATACACCGTTCTCTCTTATACACACACATACACCGTTCTCTCTTATACACACACACACCGTTCTCTCTTATACACACACACACACCGTTCTCTTATACACACACATACACCGTTCTCTCTTATACACACACACACACCGTTCTCTCTTATACACACACATACACCGTTCTCTCTTATACACACACATACACCGTTCTCTCTTATACACACACATACACCCGTTTCTCTCTTATACACACACACACACCGTTCTCTCGAATACACACACACACACCGTTCTCTCTTATACACACACACACACCGTTCTCTCGAATACACACACACACACCGTTCTCTCTTATACACCACATACACCGTTCTCTCTTATACACACACATACACCGTTCTCTCTTATACACACACACACACACCCGTTCTCTCGAATACACACACACACACCGTTCTCTCTTATACACACACATACACCGTTCTCTCTTATACACACACATACACCGTTCTCTCTTATACACACACATACACCGTTCTCTCTTATACACACACACACCGTTCTCTCTTATACACACACACACACCGTTCTCTTATACACACACATACACCGTTCTCTCTTATACACACACACACACCGTTCTCTCTTATACACACACATACACCGTTCTCTCTTATACACACACATACACCGTTCTCTCTTATACACACACATACACCGTTCTCTCTTATACACACACACACACCGTTCTCTCTTATACACACACATACACCGTTCTCTCTTATACACACACATACACCGTTCTCTCTTATACACACACATACACCATTCTCTCTTGTTCCTCTGTCCACATGGTCTCTGTGCAGCAGCACTGATCTGTGAGGACAAGATGACGTTGCAGCATTCCTTCTGTCTCTCTCTCGTTGTTTTCTTCTTCTGTTTCTCTCTCCCTCCCTCATCCTCCCTCTTTTTCTACCTCCCCCCTCCTCTGTCTCTCCCTCACTCACCCATTCACTCTCCCTCCCTTTCTCTCACCTCTGTCTCCTCTCTCCTCCATCTCTCCTTGTCCCCAGTGGGGGTGTTGTTTGTAGAGCATTATAATTTATAACCGAACAGAGTGGATTTAATTTCAGCAGCACTGGACTCGCCAGCAGGGCGCCAGCCTGCAATCAGGAGAATCAGCAGCGAGCGGCCGTGAGCCCCCGCTGAATGGAAAGTATTATCACCAGCCACAAACGGACACTGTTTCTCCTCAGACAACTCCCTCGATGCTCCCTGCCAGCGCCTCCCCGGCTTCTCTTTCATTCAGCTAGCTATTCCTGTCCTCCCCAGATCAGCCCTCTTTTCTCTCTTTCTCTCTCATCCTTTCTCTCTCTCTCTGTAGTTGCTCTCTCTCTCTCTCTCTCTCTCTCTCTCTCTCTCTCTCTCTCTCTCTCTGTAGTTTCTCTCTCTCTCTCTCTCTCTCTCTCTCTCTCTCTCTCTCTCTCTCTCTGTAGTTTCTCTCTCTCTCTCTCTCTCTCTCTCTCTCTCTCTCTCTCTCTCTCTCTCTCTCTCTGTAGTTGCTCTCTCTCTCTCTGTAGTTGCTCTCTGTGTTTATGCTATTATGTTGTATCTTAAGGAGCCATACGCTATTATAAATGCTCATAGCATGTGTTCCACCTGTGTGTAATATTTATGGAGACAGCAGTCTAATCTGTAGTTCTCTTCATGTTGACATACGCAGGTTGTTCTGCTCTATGGCCCCCTGAGAGTTCTAAAGAAAACTGCTGGAAGAAGAGAAAAACCTAGTGGTCCTCTCCTCCGCAAACATTCTGCCCTTTTTCCTCTCTTTCCTCCCTCTCTCCTCTGTCCTTGGGAGTCTTTTTTCTCAACGGCCTGTCTAACAGTTGCTATGTTCAGCTCCTAAATCTCCACGTCTGTGACACATGCCAGACAAAGGAAGCTCCTGCCCGCTGCGGGAGGGAAAGACACGAGGAGAGAAAGAGAGTGAGAAGGAAAGAGAAATGTTTCTGGCTCTGGCAGGTAGGCTTGGCCCTAGGAGTAATGCTGTTTAAACACCAGGGTCATTACCAAAGCTTAAAAAGTTTTAGACATTAACATTTGACATAATCAAATGATATGACACATTAATATATCATTAATTAGTTGTTAGTGTTTCAGTATACTACCTCCTTGTGGTAGACACATACACACAGTATTTTCCGCCAAAGCAACGCGATCATATTCGTAAATCGAAGCCGAGCCGCCATCTTTCTCCGTTTAGCATAATTCATATCCTGGATTTCCAGCCGCTTTGATGACCTCTCCTTTTTTTATTCAAATTGTTTGGTAATGACTGCAAGAGTAACTTAAATGCTTTATAGACTGAATAACACACATGGAACCAAAAAAAAGGAGTTGACTTCAAAAAGCCACAATTAGCTCATTATGTTTGCTGGAGGTTTTGTTACCACATGAAATGAGTCATTTCTCTGTGTTGTTGTTTCTTGGTGAAGGCCTCAACACGGGTTCAGTGGAAGAGCTCATCTCCTAAAGACTACAACATCAGCATTTTATTATCCAATATCTCCCCCATAATTGAAATGGTGTGGCCTGGTTTTGTCATTTGGCAGGCGGAAGAGAGTCTTGGGAGTGTGTGTGTGTGTGTGTGTTTAGTCGCCTCCCATCAGGTTTGTCACTGTCACTTTGTTTTTGCACTGTAAAAACACAAACATAAAAAGAGCCTCCTGGTTTTGAAAACAAATGAGAGGATTGGGGAAGAGGAGTGAGTGAGAAGAGGGATTTGGCAAGAAATTGAGATTTGAAGAACGACACGATAGATAGAGAGAGAGAGAGAGAGAGAGAGAGAGATGTTTAGGGGCCAAGCTTTTGAACAGACAGATTTAGTTTAGCAGGGTAAAAACTTCATGATGTTATTCTCTCACAGTAAAGCAGATGTATGAAGGAAGTAATCCAGTAATCTGGCACTGCGGGTGTGTCCCAAATGGCACCCTATTCCCTACAAAGTGCACTTCTTTTGACCAGGGCTCATAGGAATCTGGTAAAAAGTAATGCAATATGTAGGGAATAGGGTGCCATTTGGGGCTCGAGCTGAGAGAAGATCCTCAAATCCTTCGGTCTCCTAGTAACCTGAGTGTTGTTGGGGGGGATCATGCCACCCGCTCCAAAAATAACTTCTCAAAATGTAAGTGCAACGAATGACCTGTCGCCATGCCAACGGCTAAAGACTGCAGTGAGGCCGAGATGGAGTGGCGGGATGGGGGGTGTAGAACGGTAGAGCCCTCGGTGCTGCTCTTGTCGTAGTTGTTTCATTTAACATGGAGTTATGATGTGTTATGGAACCCTTTTAGTGTTAATGTCCCTTGGCAGCAGTTGCAGAGGCAGCATGTAGGAAAGGTAAAGCAAAGGGTAATGTTTTCTCCCTCACTCTCTCTCTTTATTTCTCTCTCTCTTTATTTCTCTCTCTCTTGTTCTCATTCTGTCTCCCTCCCTCACTCTCTCTCTTTATTTATTTCTCTCTCTCTTTATTTCTCTCTTGTTCTCGTTCTGTCTCCCTCCCTCACTCTCTCTCTTTATTTATTTCTCTCTCTCTCTTTATTTCTCTCTCGTTCTCGTTCTGTCTCCCTCCCTCACTCTCTCTCTTTATTTATTTCTCTCTCTCTCTTTATTTCTCTCTTGTTCTCGTTCTGTCTCCCTCCCTCACTCTCTCTCTTTATTTCTCTCTCTCTTTATTTCTCTCTCGTTCTCGTTCTGTCTCCCTCCCTCACTCTCTCTTTATTTCTCTCTCTCTCCCTTGTTCTCGTTCTGTCTCCCTTGTTCTTGTTCTGTCTCCCTCACTCTCTCTCTCTTACTCTCTCTCTCTTTCTCTCTCTCTCCCTTGTTCTCGTTCTGTCTCCCTTGTTCTTGTTCTGTCTCCCTCACTCTCTCTCTCTTACTCTCTCTCTCTTTCTCTCTCTCTCCCTTGTTCTCGTTCTGTCTCCCTCACTCTCTCTCTATTTCTCTCTCTCTCCCCCTCACTCTCTCTCTATTTCTCTCTCTCTCCCCCTCACTCTCTCTCTATATTTCTCTCTCTCCTTTGTTCTCCTTCTGTCTCCCTCACTCACTCTCTTTATTTATCTCTCTCTTGTTCTCATTCTGTCTCCCTCACTCTCTCTCTCTCTATTTCTCTCTCTCTCCCTTGTTCTCGTTCTGTCTCCCCTGTTCTTGTTCTGTCTCCCTCACTCTCTCTCTCTATTTCTCTCTCTCTCCCTTGTTCTCGTTCTGTCTCCCTCACTCTCTCTATATTTCTCTCTCTCTCCCCCTCACTCTCTCTCTCTCCTTTGTTCTCGTTCTGTCTCCCTCACTCTCTCTCTCTTTATTTCTCTCTCTCTCCCTTGTTCTCGTTCTGTCTCCCTCACTCTCTCTCTCTTTATTTCTCTCTCTCTCCCTTGTTCTCGTTCTGTCTCCCTCTCTTTCAAATAATTTATCCTGGTCATGGCCTTTTTACATGAACTTTGCCCAGACTTAATCTGGGCTAAATGTGTTAAAGGATGCCTGCTGAAGTCTTGCCGGCGTGCTTAGGTGTGTACGTGTAGTGATCTGTGCAGGCCAGTGAAAGCCCTGAAGGCAGTGGAGGCTGATTGGAGATCAAAACCACACACTTGATGAATGTGAGGGCAAAGGAGGGACGGAGAGAGAGAAAGGGAGGGAGGGGTGGAGGAGAGGCTCCCTATGTTCTCTGGTGCTGATCAAGGTCGTTCTTGGTTCATTAAGTTCTGCCAAGAGGCTCACCCTCAATAAACAACTAAGAAATGTAGACACACACACATCTGCATGAAACCATCTCTCCTCTTGACTGTTCCTAGTTGGAGTGAAATAGGCTATTCAAAAGCAAGACGCACATTCCCCTGACTCCTTTCACTTCACACGTGACGCAGCCCACCTCTTCACCCATCTGTTCGGGTGTGTGTTTAAGGCTGGCTGTCATGCAAGGCTAACATGGTACCGAGCAGTGGGGCGAGCTCAGGACATCTGGCCATGGCCCAGGGAGCGAGGCTGGAGCAGGAGTCCCACTACACATACAGGAGTGTGTCTTGGTTTATATGGTTGTTCCATATTTGGTATAATATTAGTGTCAGCTGGCTATATTAGATGATAGAGATATGAAACATGGTACAGTAGGCTGAAGGATCATACAGTAAAGAGTGAGTATTGAGCTCACATCACAGGGCGAGGCACTATTGCTGCAGAAAGCGGCATATTTTTGTCACAATTTATATCAGTGTGAGATCGTGACAGTTTCACTGAGCTCTGATCTTTCTGTTGGTTATTAATTCTGGGAACACACAAACACACACCACACCACTCAGACATACACACACACACACACACCACTCAGAGTTCAGACATATACACACACACACCACACAACCACACACACCACTCACACCACTCAGGGCTCAGACATATACACACCACACACTCAGAGCTCAGAGATACACACACACACCACACAACCACACACACACACCACTCAGAGCTCAGATATACACACACCACACACTCAGAGCTCAGACATACAGACACTCAGAGCTCAGACACACACACACACACACATACACACACACACACACACACCACTCAGAGCTCAGACATACACACACACACACACACACCACACAGCCACACACACACACCACTCAGAGCTCAGACATACACACCACACCACTCAGAGCTCAGACATACACACACACACACACCACACCACACCACTCAGAGCTCAGACATACACACACACACACCACACACTCAGAGCTCAGATATACACACACACACACACACACCACACCACTCAGAGCTCAGACATACACACCACACCACTCAGAGCTCAGACATACACACACACACACACACCACACCACTCAGAGCTCAGACATACACACACACACACACACACCACACAGCCACACACACACACCACTCAGAGCTCAGACATACACACCACACCACTCAGAGCTCAGACATACACACACACACACACCACACCACACCACTCAGAGCTCAGACATACACACACACACACCACACACTCAGAGCTCAGATATACACACACACACACCACACCACTCAGAGCTCAGACATACACACACACACACACCACACCACTCAGAGCTCAGACACACACACACACCACACCACTCAGAGCTCAGACATACACACACACACCACACCACTCAGAGCTCAGACATACACACACACACACACACCACTCAGAGCTTAGACATACACACACACACACACACACACCACTCAGAGCTCAGACATACACACACACACACACACACACACACACACACACACACACACACACACACACACACACACACACACACACACCACACACTCACCACACACTCAGAGCTCAGACATACACACATAAACGCGGATCTTTCACATTAGGTTTGTACTGTAAAGGCATGCAACACTCTGGCACGCAGAAACACACACTGACCTCTCAGTTGTGTTGGGGCTCTGATCCACAGAGTGACGACAACAGAGCTGGTAGCTGTCCCATTAAAGGTTGAAGGATGTCTTATTTAGTGTGAGATCATCTGAGCAGATGACATGTCAGTGTCTCTGCTCTCTTCCTGTCGTTTCCATTGGTAAAAGAGGCAGGCGCCGTGGTGGCAGTCGTTGTTCATTTATAGTAGTCTCCAGAGGTGTCACCACAGGGATCACCCAATGACAGCAGAGACCGAAAGTAGTAATGTATCACGGAACGATTGAGAGTCCAACAGTTTTCAGCCCATGTTGGTTTAATGCAATCCACTGTTAGTCACATGACTATAGCTTCAATGCTAGCCTCACCATTGCTAGCTCTCTCACTCTCCTAGCCTTTAAAGCTGGGAGCATTAGCATGCAGCAAGGCGCTGACCTTAACACTGACACCCGTACACTACCTGCATCCCAAATGGGCACCCTACTTCCTTAGGGCCCTGGTCAAAAGTAGTGCACTGTGTAGGGAACTGGGTGCCATTTGAGACGCAGATAAACACTGAATGATCATTTAAGAGTCACTGAATGTTATTCTTAGTGTGTTATCTGTTAATGGCATTCTACTGTTCTCCAGACCTGGAGCGGTAATGGCTGCCGGGTGCTGGGCTAGCATATTGACACTAATGGTTCTTACAGATCTGCTGGGCTGGTTGCCTCCCTCCCTCTATCCTCCATAAACATGAGCCTAGTGAGCGTTGGTAATGTAATGTCCACCACACCACTGTACTGTGCTAATATAGTCAGTCACTTCCATTAGGATGGGCTCTCTATTGCATCACTCTCACTTGTGGTCCCACAGTCCTTACCCGCTCCACTCATCATTCTATTAGAGAGCAGGAGGTGGAGAGAAAAAAGGTTCCCTTTTCATTTCCATCTGGAGCGCGGTGAATGAGGAATGGGTGGCCAGGGGGTATGTGTTGTTGTTGTCTGTGTGCCCAGCCCTGTGCCCGTTATGTAAATAAATGCCCCCGCTTTTTAAAATATCTCTTTCGGCAAATTAGACGAAAATGCTCTGCTGCAAACTGCTGTTGCATTCTGAACAGATGGTTGAGGAGCCATCATCCCTTTGTTTTTAGAGAGAAACGAAGGGAGGCACCCACGCTGCCTGTATCCTCAAGGCTTAACCCTTGGCTCGCTGGACTGTAGATACATTTAGCATGTTTATTATGGAGTGGGAGGGGGATGTGGGGGTGGGTGACGTTGCTTGTCACCTCCTTAAACACAAGTGGTGTGATTGTCCTGGGCAAGGGGGGTCGTGGTTGTTTTGTTGAAGGTCAGCTGCCTGGTTTCTCTCTCTCTGTGTAGAACAGAGCAGACTGACCAGTGCAGGTGTCAGGTCTCCATGTCAGTAGAAACACTGCCGTCTCTATGGAGGCACATATTATACTGAACTTACGACACTGAGCTGTACTTTGATATTTCTCTGTCACTTTCAGACACATTTTTTTTATCCTAGTCAATGTTTTAGGGGGCAGAAATGTGTTTAGCATCGCTACAGAAAAGCATCCCACACACACTTCCCCCAAACACGCGCTCTCTCTCTCTCACTCACACACTTTTAGTTTAGTTCCCTGCGGTCATCCAAGCTCAACTCTCAATTTTCCTGTGACATGCCGGTGCATGTTAAACGCTGGATATTTATAACCTGGCCTTTCACACACACACACACACACACACACACACACACACACACACACACACACACACACACACACACACACACACACACACACACACACACACACACACACACACACAGGCACACACACAGGCACACACACAGGCACACACACAGACACACACACGCAGGCACACACACAGACACACACACACAGGCACACAGACACAGACACACACACACACACACAGACACACACACACTGGGCTGCTGTGTGACTGTCAGCTGGTAGTGTGAGAAAGAGAAGTAACGTTCAACTTTAAGCTAATATAACTGCTCGGTGAAACACTACTCTTTGCGTAGCTGATATGAAGGAGACTCAGCAGGATTGTGGTCAATTCAGAAAGTAATTCAAAATTTCTAATATTCCTAATTGAAAAATAATTGGAATTTCAGTACATGTCCTGAATTGACTGGAATTGAAATGGAACTGATCCCAAACCTGACTGTGTTGAGTATATGTGAGCATTAATGTGTATGTTTAAAGATCAGCCAGACATGCCAAACACACCTCCTCTTTCTCACATTCAGGCGGTGCTTGTGAGCGGTAGGTTGGGTTGCTAGTTTGGGAGCATGATTAGTGAGCAGACAGACAGAGAGACAGACTCATCTGAGGAGGGTAGAGATGGGAGCAGAGCAGTAGTTCACGTGGGGGTCAGCTGCTGCTCCCTTCATTTTAATTGAGTTAAGATGGGCAAATCTGAGCTCTGCTGCACACTGCACTCATTATCCATACAGGCCTGTACATACACACACACACACAGGACCTGCTCACAATTAGACCAATGACAGACAGGCAGCACAGACTACTACTTGCAACACACACACACACTTTTGCATTACTCAGCGACACAACCAGTCATACATGAGTGTTTATCCAGTCCAACACACTAACTTAAACACATGAATACTGTACTTAAGGTTTTTTCCCAATTCGCATTTGAGTTTTGAGTCATTACTGCTTTGTCCTGATATAAACGTTACCCTGATGCCAGAAAAAGTGTGTATTTGTGCTGCCTTTGTGTGTGTAGTTTGACTCTGGTACATTTTCTATTCTTCCTGGTTCTGAGCTGGAGCAGGTTGCTCTGCTGTCTCTGTGCCTTTCCTCTCTTATTCAGAAGGCACCATTGCCAGCCGAATGGGTAATTTAGAAGAACTGGGGAAAAAACGTTTATTTTTCACTTGGCTTGGAAACAGTAAAAGGTGTGCCCGGCCTAGGATACACAAAAGAGGCGTGTCCAGACTATCTAGTAGGCTTCTGATAGGTTGCATGTACCCATCACTCTCGATCACACCGCCCCCTCCGAAAACAGTAGCTCCCTCCGAAAACAGTAGCTCAGTATAATGATGGAATGGATTTGCATGCTGGGTGGAAATAAACAGATGGAAAATACATTTAAAACTACACTGTTTTTTTTGTTTGTGTTTTGTTTTCTGCAGGTATATCCTGAGGGAGGCCGGTTCTGCCCATATTTATATTCATTTGTCATTTCTTTGTATTTTGCTCTGCTTTTCTGTTTTAAAGCATGCATTTACATTCCACCATCTCCCTCCACTTCCTTTATTGATTTGCCATCATTGGGAGGGAGTGAAGAGGAAAGGTGAGAGGAGAGATGGAGGAGAGGACCCCGCAGGCCAGCGCTGTGAAGGAGTGAAGAGGAAAGGTGAGAGGAGAGATGAAGGAGAGGACCCCGCAGGCCAGCGCTGTGAGGGAGTGAAGAGGAAAGGAGAGAAGGAGGAGAGGACCCCGCAGGCCAGCGCTGTGAGGGAGTGAAGAGGAAAGGAGAGAAGGAGGAGAGGACCCCGCAGGCCAGCGCTGTGAGGGAGTGAAGAGGAAAGGTGAGAGGATAGATGGAGGAGAGGACCCCGCAGGCCAGCGCTGTGAAGGAGTGAAGAGGTAAGGTGAGAGGAGAGATGGAGGAGAGGACCCCGCAGGCCAGCGCTGTGAGGGAGTGAAGAGGAAAGGAGAGAAGGAGGAGAGGACCCCGCAGGCCAGCGCTGTGAGGGAGTGAAGAGGAAAGGTGAGAGGATAGATGGAGGAGAGGACCCCGCAGGCCAGCGCTGTGAAGGAGTGAAGAGGAAAGGTGAGAGGAGAGATGGAGGAGAGGACCCCGCAGGCCAGCGCTGTGAGGGAGTGAAGAGGAAAGGTGAGAGGATAGATGGAGGAGAGGACCCCGCAGGCCAGCGCTGTGAGGGAGTGAAGAGGAAAGGTGAGAGGAGAGATGGAGGAGAGGACCCCGCAGGCCAGCGCTGTGAAGGAGTGAAGAGGAAAGGTGAGAGGAGAGATGGAGGAGAGGACCCCGCAGGCCAGCGCTGTGAGGGAGTGAAGAGGAAAGGAGAGAAGGAGGAGAGGACCCCGCAGGCCAGCGCTGTGAGGGAGTGAAGAGGAAAGGTGAGAGGATAGATGGAGGAGAGGACCCCGCAGGCCAGCGCTGTGAAGGAGTGAAGAGGAAAGGTGAGAGGAGAGATGGAGGAGAGGACCCCGCAGGCCAGCGCTGTGAGGGAGTGAAGAGGAAAGGTGAGAGGATAGATGGAGGAGAGGACCCCGCAGGCCAGCGCTGTGAGGGAGTGAAGAGGAAAGGTGAGAGGAGAGATGGAGGAGAGGACCCCGCAGGCCAGCGCTGTGAAGGAGTGAAGAGGAAAGGTGAGAGGAGAGATGGAGGAGAGGACCCCGCAGGCCAGCGCTGTGAAGGAGTGAAGAGGAAACGTGAGAGGAGAGGACCCCGCAGGCCAGCGCTGGGTGGTTCCGTAGAGTACAGAGGACGTCTGTCTGTCTACCATGAGGGTAGGACCACTAAAAGAGACCCTGCGAACCCCACTGTAAAAAAGCACTCCGATCACACTAGTCCAAAGTTGTTTTCAGGAGCCGATAGAGTGTCGACTCCGTCAGCTCAGAGATTGACCCCAAAATGGCCGCCAGGTCAGAGCAGTATCAGCCTGCAGCTGTAAACTGAGTGAAAGTGGCCCCAGCTGCCTCTCTCATTGTGTGCTGGATGTGTTGTATTGCTACATATGGGTAGGCACAGTGAACACTGAACAGCATTCGCCCTTAGGGGCTGGGAACAAGCCTCATATTGTATAGTATGGCTTATGAGCAGAATGTGTGTTTTTCTTTTCTTTTTGACAAAAGGCGGTTAGTAGTGCACATGAATGCCAGGGCTGTGTGAAGATGACCTATGTGTAAGAGTAGCTCTCTCCTCCATCTGTCAAAATATACCCCCTCCCCTCTCCAACACTGTGTACAAAACATTAGGAACACCTTCAGAATATTTTGTCGGTGCATGGACTGTGCAAGGTGTCAGGTGCTCCACAGGGATGCTGGCCCATGTTGACTCCCATTGCTTCCCACAGTTGTCAATTTGGCTGGATGTCCTTTGGGTGGTGGACCATTCTTGATACACACGGGACACTGTGAAAAACTAAGCAGTGTTACAGTTCTTGACACACTCAAACTGGTGCGCCTGGCACTTAATACCATACCTGTTCAAAGGCACTTAACTTTTGTCTTGCCCTTTCACCTTCTGAATGGCACACATACCAATCCATCCCTCAAGGCATAAAAATCCCCTTCATCAACACTGATTGAAGTGGGTTTAACAAGTGATTAATAAGGGATCATAGCTTTCATGTCTACAGTATGTTATGGAAAGAGCAGGTGTTCACAATGTTTTGTACACCCGGTGGATAGCCAGGTGTATACTTCAATCACTCCTGTCCTGTGGTTAATGTGTTAATCCTAGAGATATTCACAAGCTTTTATTTTGTCTGTCGCTGTAAACATTCTAATATTTGTAGGATATTTTTCCATATTTGTAACATGTCTGTTTCCGTGTTGTCCTGTGCTGTATGCACATTAACGTTATATTGCTGTACAATAACATGGTTGCATTGTTTACATTACATGATGATGTTATAAAACTATACAGACATTGATGGACTGTATAATATATGGACATGGTCATTGTTGCTCTAATGTTGACTGCCTGTAGAGACATTAAAGTCAAAGCCTAAGGTGAAGTCTGTCTGTCTCACATTTCTGGCCCACACGCACAGATGAATACCTGTATACTTTCCTACACACACACATACAGTACCAGTCAAAGTTTTAGAACACCTACTCATTCCAGAGTTTCTTGATTTGTACTATTTTCTACATTGTAGAATAATAGTGAAGGCATCAAAACTATGAAATAACACATATGGAATCATGTAGTAACCACAAAAGTGTTACACAAATCAAAATACATTTTATATTTGAGATTGTTCAAAGTAGCCACCCTTTGCCTTGACCGCTTTGCAGACTCTTGGCATTCTCTCAACCAGCTTCATGAGGTAGTCACCTGGAATGCATTTCAATTAACAGGTGTGACTTGTTAATTTGTGGAATTTCTTTCCTTCTTAATGTGTTTGAGCCAGTTGTGTTGTGACAAGGTAGGGGTGGTATACAGAAGATAGCCCTATTTGGTAAAAGACGAAGTCCATATTATGGCAAGAACAGCTCAAATGAGCAAAGAGAAACGACAATCCATTACTTTAGGACATGAAGGTCAGTCAATGCAGAACATTTCAAGAACTTTGAAAGGGCAGTCGCAAAAACCATCAAGCGCAATGATGAAACTGGCTCTCATGAGGACCGCCACAGGAAAGGAAGACCCAGAGTTGCCACCTGCTGCAGAGGATAAGTTCATTAGCGTTAACTGCACCACCGATTGCAGCCCAAATAAATGCTTCACAGAGTTCAAGTAACAGACACATCTCAATATCAACTGTTAAGAGGAGACTGCGTGAATCAGGCCTTCATGGTCGAATTGCTGCAAAGAAAACACTACTGAAGGACACCAATAAGAAGAAGGGACTTGCTTGGGCCAAGAAACACGAGCAATGGACATTAGACCGGTGGAAATCTGTCCTTTGGTCTGATGAGTCCAAATCTAAGATTTTTGGTTCCAACTGCCATGTCTTTGTGAGGCGCAGAGTAGGTGAACGGATCTCTGCATGTGTGGTTCCCACCGTGAAGCTTGGAGGAGGAGGAGTGATGGTATGGCGGTGCTTTGCTGGTGACACTGTCTGTGATTTATTTATTTACAATTCAAGGCACACTTAACCAGCATGGCTACCACAGCATTCTGCAGTGATACGTCATCCCATCTGGTTTCTGCTTAGTGGGACTATCACTGCTTTTTCAACAGGACAATGACCCAAAACACACCTCCAGGCTGTGTAAGGGCTAGGAGAGTGATGGAGTGCTGCATCAGATGACCTGGCCTTCACAATCACCCAATTGAAATGGTTTGGGATGAGTTAGACCGCAAAGTGAAGGAAAAGCAGCCAACAATTGCTCAGCATATGTGGGAACTCCTTCAAGACTGTTGTTAAATCATTCCTCATGAAGCTGGTTGAGAAAATGCCCAGAGTGTGCAAATCTATATTTTCATAGTTTTTTTTGGTTACTAAATGATCTGTTATTTTATAGTTTTGATCATTCTACAATGTAGAAAATAGTAAAAATGAAGAAAAACCCTTGAATGAGTAGGTGTGTCAACTTTTGACTGGTACTGTACATTCATGCGCGACTGCTCCTTTCAGTTTTGATGTGGTTAGAGAAACACCAGCTCATCCGAGCGTGATACCATAACTGTGTGTGTGTGTGTGTGTGTGTAGTGTGTTTGTATTGTGGGCGAGAGAGAGACATCCTTGCGTGGTGTAGCCCCTTGGCTCTGTGTGTGTGACCGTGTGTGTATAATGAACACAACAAGGAGAGCCAGGAGCAGAGTGTGTGTTTGTGCTAGAGTGTGATGTGTGACCGTGTTTGTATAATTATTTATACTAAGGGATGAAGGGGAGGTGGCAGGGCTTTGTTTCAACTCAATAATTATCTCTGGACTCACAGGTCTATGGTTAGTACTGCACACCCTGTTGTACACTCTTAACACTATACAGCCAGCCTATGCAGTAGACATTGTATTCCATCAGTGTGAAGGCTACACCTTTTCTGACTTCCCTCACAGATTGGGCCTTCATGTACTCCTCTTGTGTATGATAGAGACAGACACAGCATATGTATCTCCACACACTACTGCATTCTCCAAATAAACTACTGACCCTAACAAATGAATAAAGCTGTTTCATTTTGGGGTAAAAACCAAACGGCTAAGCCTGAGTAAGCCCTGAGTGAACACAGCTAAGTCTGAGTGGGAACCGTGTCTCCTGACCTGGATACTGAATGTCTCCAACCCCCAACCCAAATAAGCAGCATGAGTGGACGTCCATAGGTCGTCCACTCTCTGTCTCTCTGTCTACCGTACATCGCCCCATCTCTCACTCCATACTGTAGACATGCAACACACACATTATACACACTGCCCCCCTCACACTCCACTACCCTGGGGGTATCTGTCAATACCATAACATCCCGAACATTAATCCTTGAATGCAACTCATCGATCTTCAAAGTGTTTTTTGCAACACGTCTGAACGTTTAGTCCTCCTGAACACACCCCAGGTCAACAACTGACTACCAAGGAGAAGTTTCAGCTCCTCCGCATTGTCTGACTAGAAGTCTCTCTCATGTTCACTGTTAGTTCTACTGTGTGTTCTCTTTGGCTCTCCAGCCGGCCCCAATTTCAGCCATTTATCCTATACTTTGTAATCAGCACCACAATTATAACGCAGAAATACGCTGTGATTGCCGTTCCGTGTGTATTTTGGAAGGTTCCGGTTAGCCAAAAACAATAGCAGTCCAAACAGAACGACCGTTGGGTGGACTTACAGTAACCGTGGCCACCCGTGAAGAGGTTGTTGCTGCTTTGAAGTGTCTGGTCACAAATTACAACCTGTCATAATGAAGTATTACTGTGCAATTACCAGGCAGAGCAGGGAAATGAGCTGTGTTTCTCTGTCGGACACAGGGGTGCAACGGGAGGTTGGGAGAGGGAAAGTATCGGCAGCACAAAGCACCGTGCGGGGTGTGTGAGCTTGTGTATGTAGCTATGCTTGCTATTCTTCTCTGCATATACATCTTGCATGTGCCTACTACAATATGATGGTAAAGGTGTGTGTATGAGTGTTTAAGTGTCCACCAGCCAGCTGTGAAAAAGTCTGCACACACACACTAAGAAAGAACAGGCCTGTTTGGCTGTGGTGCTGCGTTGCCCTCACCTGAGGAGTCTCTGGCCTTGTGAATAATCCAACAGACAGGCCCTCATACATAATGCAGCAGCACACACATGCTGCCCCCTCCATCCCTCCCTGCACGCCGTGCGCTGGCATCACCTCCGCTCTAACAAGGCCTGATCCATTTTTCATCAACACCCCAGTGCCTGGCCAGACCCTTTTCACATGCAGTGGGATTTCAGGAGGGTTTCTGGAGGTTTAAAAGTTTTACTAAGAAGTCAGCCAAGGTGTCTCTCTTACTCTTCTCCTATCTTCCTGTCTCACTTTGTTATGTTTGGCTAGCTAGCGTGCTAACAGCTCTTAAAGCTGTTGAGCTAGCTAGTGTGTCATCTCGCAAGGCTTTAACACAGACCTTTTGGGCTAACATGCTAACTGCTCCAATCCATTAATACGTTGAGGTGTTGAGCTAAAATGCTTACAGCCTCTTACACATAGACCTGTTCAGTTGTGCTAGCGTGCGAACAGCGCCAAGCATTTAGCACACAGAGCTGTTAGGCTATTGTGCTAGCATGCTAACACTGAAATAAAACAAAATAAAAACATGTGTAGATGAACAGTGAAATGCTTACTTCCCAACAATGCAGAGTGAAAAATATAGAAAAAAATTATAACACAAGGAATAAATACAGAATGAGTAACATTAATTTGGAAATATATAGGGAGTACCAGTACCTAGTCGATGTGCAGGGGTACGAGGTAATTGAGGTAGATACTGTGCCTTCAGAAACTATTCACACCCCTTGAATTTTTTTATAGATTCAATTGAGATGTTGGGTAACTGATCTACACATAATATCCCATAATGAATGTCAAGTGGAATTTTTTATAATTGTTTTTGACCAATTAATAAAAAATGAAAAGCTGAAATGTCTTGAGTCTCTAAGTATTCAACCCTTTTGTTATGGCCTAAATAAGTACACAAGTAAAATGATGCTTAACAAGTCACATAAATTGCATGGACTTACTGTGTGCAATAATAGTGATTAACATGATTTTTGAATGACTATCAAATCAAATTTAATTTGTCACACACATGGTTAGCAGATGTTAATGCGAGTGTAGCGAAATGCTTGTGCTTCTAGTTCCGACAATGCAGTAGTAACCAACGAGTAATCTAACCTAACAATTCCACAACTGCTACCTTATACATACAAGTGTAAAGGGATAAAGAATATGTACATAAAGATATATGACTGAGTGATGGTACAGAACGGCATAGGCAAGATGCAGTAGATGGTATCTGGTACAGTATATACATATGAGATGAGTAATGTAGGGTATGTAAACATTCTATTAAGTGGCATTGTTTAAAGGGGCTAGTGATACATATTTTTACATCAATTTCCATTATTAAAGTGGCTGGAGTCAATATGTTGGCAGCAGTCACTCAATGTTAGTGGTGGCTGTTTAATAGTCTGATGGCCTTGAGATAGAAGCTGTTTTTCAGTCTCTCGGTCCCTGCTTTGATGCACCTGTACTGACCTCGCCTTCTGGATGATAGCGGGGTGAACAGGCAGTGGCTCGGACGGTTGTTGATGATCTTTATGGCCTTCCTGTGACATCGGGTGGTGTAGGTGTCTTGGAGGGCAGGTAGTTTGCCCCCGGTGATGCGTTGTGCAGACCTCACTACCCTCTGGAGAACCTTAGGGTTGTGGGCGGAGCATTTGCCGTACCAGGCGGTGATACAGCCAGACAGGATACTCTCGATTGTGCATCTGTATGTACCCCACACAATTACCTGTAAGGTCCCTCAGTTGAGAAGTGATTTTCAAACACAGATTCAACCACAAATGACTAGGGGGGTCTTCCAATTCCTCGCAATGAAGGACACCTATTGGTAGCAGACACTGAATACCCCTTTGAGCATGGTGAAGTTATCAATTTAACTTTGGATGGCGTATTGATACACCCAGTCACTACAAAGATGCAGGCTTCCTTCCTAACTCGGTTGCTGGAGAGGTAGGCAACCGCTAAGGGATTTTACCATGAGGCCAATGGTGATTTTAAAACAGTTAGAGTTTAATGGCTGTGATAGAACATTGTAGTTATGCCACAATTCTAACCTAAATGACAGAGTGAAAAGAAGGAAGCTTGTACAGAACAAAAATACTCCAAAGCGTGCATCATGTTTGCAACAAGGAAGTAAAGTAATACTGCTCAAAATGAAATGAACTGAAAGAGCCACTGCTTTTAATCATGGCAAAGCGACCGGAAACATGGCCGAATACAAACAGTGTAGCTATTCCCCCCACAAGGCAATCAAACAAGCTAAGCGTCAGTATAGAGATTAACTAGAATCGCAATTCAACGGCTCAAACACAAGACGTATGTGGCAGGGTCTACAGTCAATCACGGATTACAAAAAGAAAACCAGCCCCGTCGCCAACACTGACGTCTTGCTCCCAAACAAATTAAACAACTTCTTGGCTCGCTTTGAGGACAATAAAGTGCCACTGACACGGTCCGCTACCAAAACCTGCGGGCTCTTCTTCACCGAAGCCAACGTGAGTAAAACATTTAAACGCGTTAACTCTCGCAAGGCTGCTGGCCCAGATGGCATCCCTAGCCACGTCCTCAGAGCATGCACAGACCAGCTGGCTGGTGTGTTTACGGACATATTCAATCAATCTCTATCCCACTCTGCTGTTCCTACATGCTTCAAGAGGGCCACCATTGTTCCTGTTCCAAGAAAGCTAAGGTAACTGAGCTAAACAACTATCGCCCCGTAGCACTCACTTCCATCATCATGAAGTGTTTTGAGAGACTAGTCAAGGACCACCTCCACCCTACCTGACACCCTAGACCCACTCCAATTTTCTTACCGCCCCAATAGGTCCACAGACGACGCTATCACACTGCACACTGCCCTATCCCATCTGGACAAGAGGAATACCTATGTAAAAATGCTGATCATTGACTACAGCTCAGCATTTATAACCCATTGTACCCTCCAAACTCATTAAGCTTGAGACCCTGGGTCTCGACCCCGCCCTGTGCAACTGGGTCCTGGACTTTCTGACGGGCCTCCCCCAGGTGGTGAGGGTAGGAAACAACATCTTCACCCCGCTGATCTTCAACTCTGGGGCCCCACAAGGATGCGTTCTCAGCCCTCTCCTGTTCACCCATGACTGCGTGGCCATGCACGCCTCCAACTCAATCTAGTTTGCAGACGACACTACAGTGGTAGGCTTGATTACCAACAACGACAATACGGCCTACAGGGAGGAGGTGAGGGCCCTCGGAATGCGGTGTCAGGAAAATAACCTCACACTCAACGTTAACAAAACAAAGGAGATGATCGTGGACTTCAGGAAACAGCAGAGGGAGCTCCCCCTGTCCACATTGACGGGACAGTAGTGGAGAAGGTGGAAAGTTCCTCAGCGTACACATCACAGACAAACTGAAATGGTCCACCCACACAGACAGTGTGGTGAAGAAGGCGCAACAACGCCTCTTCAACCTCAGGAGGCTGAAGAAATTTGGCTTGTCATCGAAAACACTCACAAACTTTTACAGATGCACAATCGAGAGCATCCTGTCGGGCTGTATCAACGCCTGGTATGGCAACTGCTCTGCCCACAACCATAAGGCTCTCCAGAGGGTAGTGAGGTCTGCACAACGCATCCCATGGGCAAACTACCTGCCCTCCAGGACACCTACACCACCCGATGTCACAGGAAGGCCAAAATGATCATCAAGGACAGCAACCACCCAAGCCACTGCCTGTTCACCCCACTATCATCCAGGCGAGGTCAGTACAGGTGCATCAAAGCTGGGACCGAGAGACTGAAAAACAGCTTCTATCTCAAGGCCATCATACTGTTAAACAGTCATCACTAACATTGAGTGGCTGCTGCCAACACACAGACTCAAATCTCCAGCCACTTTAATAATAAAACATTGGATGTAATAAATGTATCAGTAGTCACTTTAAACAATGCCACTTTATATAATGGTTACATACTCTACATTACTCATCTCATATGTATATACTGTACTCTATACCATCTACTGCATCTTGCCTTTGCTGCACGGCCATCGCTCATCCATATATTTACATGTGCATATTCTTATTCATTCCGTTACACTTGTGTGTGTATAAGGTAGTTCTTGTGAAATTGTTAGATTACTTGTTAGATATTACTGCACGGTCGGAACTAGAAGCACAAGCATTTCGCAACACTCGCATTGACATCTGCTAACCATGTGTATGTGACCAATAACCTTTGATTTGATTTGACTTTCTGTCCTGAATACAAAAGTACCACTCATTTTTTCAAATATGGTTGTGGCTGCATTATGTTATGGGTATGCTTGTCATCTGCAAGGACTAGGGACTTATTTAGGATTAAAAGTAAATGTAATAGAGCTAAACACACGCAAAATCCTAGAGGAAAACCTGCTTAGGTCTGCTTTACAACAGACACTGGGAGATAAATTCACCTTTTAGCAGGACAATAACCTAAAACACAAGGCCACATATATACTGAAGTTGCTTACCAAGACTGCATTTATTCTGGTTTAGTTACAGTTTTGACTTAAATCTGCTTGAAAATCTATGGCAAGACTTGAAAATGGGTGTCTAGCAATGATCAACAACCAACTTAACAGAGCTTGAATAATTTAAATATTGTACAATCCAGGTATGCAAAGCTCAAGGGTTGTTAATACTTTCTGAATGCACTGCATGTACATATAGGTGAGGATAAAGTGACGAGGCAACCAGATAGATAATAAAAAGTAGCAGCAGCGTATGTGATGAGTCAAAAGGGTTAGTGCATAGAGGGTCAATGCAGATAGTTTGGGTATCTGTTTGGTTAACTATTTAGTAGCCTTATGGCTTGGGGTGGAAGCTGTTCAGGGTCCTGTTGGTTCATAAGGACCGCTAGAAGTTTTAGTAGCAGAGAGAGCAAGCAGTCTGTGACTTGGGTGGCTACAGTCTTTAACAATCTTCCTCTGACACTGCCTTGTATAGATGTTCTAGATGGCAGGTAGCTCAGCCCCAGTCATTTACTCAGACCTGTTGTGCTTGTTAGTGTGTTAATTGCTCCAGATCTTTGACACATAGCGCTGTTGTGCTAGCGTGCTAACTGTCAGAGCTGTTGTACTAGCGTGCTAACTGTCAGATCTGTTGTGTTAGCGCGCTAACTGTTTGAGCTGTTATGCTAGCGTGCTAACTGTCAGAGCTGTTGTGTTAGCGTGCCAACTGTCCGAGCTGTTGTACTAGCTTGCTAACTGTCAGAGCTGTTGTGTTAGCGCGCTAACAGTCAGAGCTGTTGTGCTAGCGTGCTAACTGTCAGAGCTGTTGTGTTAGCGCGCTAACTGGCAGAGCTGTTGTGTTAGCGCGCTAACTGTCAGAGCTGTTCTACTAGCGTGCTAACAGTGGCGGGGTCAAGACCCTCAGTGAGCCACTGGCCGGGGCCCTAAATGAGAACCATGCCCCATTCAGGGATGGGAGTGGGAGAGAGCAGGGACAGCAGCTGGTGGAGGATATAGTAATCATTTATTAAAATATGCTTTCTCAAGCCCACCAAAACAAAAAGGGCCCAAACCCAACAGCTGGGAAGGGTTGGAAGTAGCCCCAAGGCTGGCAAGTCCCCCTCCAGATGGGGAGGTTAGGCCGGGGCTAGCCAGGCTGCTCCACTTAAACTTCAGATTCCCATTAAGGAGCCCAAGATTGCAGAGGAAGGGAAGAGGAAGAAAAGCAAGGAGCATGACTGCTCTGTTTTTCACCCCGCTTAATCAAATAAAGCAGGAAGCTTCCGAGACGGAAGACTTGTTTATTGATATTTACGAATACACTCCTACCCCCCCCCCCCCTTCTTTTATATTTATTTTCATTATTTATTTATTTGACCTCATATTCTCTGGAATTTTAAGCCTGTTCTATGCTTGTCGTATATATATGTCCGCTGAAGAAGCTGAGAATGTCCTAACCTAATAGGTCGCTTTTACTCTTATTTTCTTCTCTGTAAATGTTCCATTCTTTTAAATTGAGCCACAGGGAAATTTAGAGAGCCCCACATCCGTTGTACTGAGAGTGAATTGCAAACGCAGGTCAGTTTGTTCTAATTTGTATGAATTGGCCACATGTAACAGACTTTAAATAAGAATTGATGGCCATCTTTCCCCTCGCGCTGATCAAACACACGCGCACAAGCCTGGTGTGAGTATTGTGTTACTACAGAATGTTAGATTATTCGATTCTATGGTGAAAAAGCATTTTTAAGGAGTTCACAGAGGTTGTTCAGGGTTGGTCTTCAAGAGCCGTTTCGCACAGCACTGGTAACAAACTGGCAACCCTAATGCAGATCTGATGTGAGCCAGTGCCAAAAGAGAAACTCAATCATATACAAAGCAGAGATGCTGACATAGAGAGGGGCAGGTTACCCAATCTGGCAACCCATTTCCAGAGTTGCCATTTGATCATTCTAGAGAGAGACTCCTTTAATGTTTAATACTAGTATGAAGTTGTGGTGTGTGTGTTAAACACTATGTATGTTAAAGGGTTCCATCCTACCACGAATCCCTATTGCAATAACAAAACGTGTGGAAGAGGTAGAAAGTGCATTGAGCCCTGAGCCAAACCCCCTTCACTTCCTATACAAGCTCTGGCGTAGGGAGTACCACAATTTTCCAACTTATTGGAATATGAAAACCCTAGAATACTCCTCAGGCATCCTAATGTAAAAATCATATGTATGGCCATTTTAAAGGAAAAGGAATTGGTATGTGGTCTATGGGAGGATGATATTATACCCACATTATATTGTTGGAAAATGTCATTGTGAGCTAGATTATAGGTTTGGATGCCAAAGAGGATGTGTACACTTTCAGATATTCACATCAAATTTTACTTCACTGAAGTTTTTAAAGGTATATGAAAACATTCCTATTTGAAATTATGATATAATTAGATGGTAGGCGCCGTGGAGTTCACATCATGTTATGAAAAGGACGACCACTTTCTTGATAAGCTCATGTTGTGGTGCCATGTCTTGGTTCATCAATGGTGTTATTGTGAGAAGTCACTGAGAATTGACAGCTTAATTTCCCAAACTGTCTCTCTTTCCGTATTTCCCCCTGTCTCTCTCTGTGTCTCTCGCTGTCTCTCTCTTTCTCTGTATCTCTCTCTTTCTCTCTCTCTCTGTCTCTCGCTCTCTCTCTGTCTCCCTCTCTTTGTATCTTCACTCAGTCTTACTATTTGTGTGAGCTCTCTCTCTCTGACATCACCTCGGCCGGCAGGAGTCTGCGTGTGTCTTGTGACAGCAGCAGTAGACACAGTGAGGTAATCCAACCCTAGCACGGCAGCACTCCTCCCTCTGGGCCGGCTACTCACTGCTCCCAGGGTCAAAAGCCATGACCTCTAGGGTCTGGTGAGGTCAGTGTCCCGGGGCTCTGCTGTTCTCCCGAAACACTCCTGCTGCCCACCCCTCCCAGACATTACTGGCCCATTAGGGGAGGAAATTGAAAACACGTACCCCACCCCCTTACACACACACACACACATAGGGGCAGCCAGCGGATGCCATTTGTAGGGCCTAATTTTAGCTTAATTAAGATGTAGCTGAGGAGGTGAGAAGGGTTGAAGGGTGAGACTGACAGAAGGGGAGAATGTGCTGTTGATGAGAGGTCAGAGAGAAGGGTGACTAGCGCCATGCGAAGCTGCCGACAAAACATTCACCCAGGAGAGTGTGTGTGTGCTGTTGTCACTTGGGTTCAGAAAAAAGTTACGGACCCTTGACCTCTACTGCACTATACAGATGACTAGTATTTTTAGCAAATTTCATCATAAAAAAATATTAATAAATTCAATAATTTGCTTCTACATGTTTTTCTACACATCACAATGGACGCTCTGCATTCAGACATTACAACAAGAATGAACACAGCTATTCAGATCCTGGAGTTTTTAAGAAATCTGGTTTGCAATTTGGTTCGCAATTTGGCCATCACTACAGATTAGTCCTAACCAGGCGTGTTAAACCACAGCCTGGTCTCTGCTCTCCTTTCAGTCCTGTAACATTAGATCTCAGTGTCTGGGACATGGAGTGTACATGTGTATAAAACAAAATGTCCCAAATGGCGCACTATTCCCTATATAGTGCACTACTTTTGTGAATTGCATGAATATTATTATATTACTTTTGACCAGGGCCGTAGGGCTCTACTCAACAGTAGTGCACTATATAGGGAATAGGGTGCCATTTGGGACACATTACGCTCTCACCTCTAATGAAAGAAAGCAGCCTCCCTCTGTTCATTAGCCCCAGCCGTATTGAGTTAGAGCCTTAACCCTCTACCCCAGCCTTTATTAAAGCATGGGTCGCGACCCAAAGTGAGTCGCAGACCTGTTAATGGTGGATCGCGACGTGTCAGAGTACATTTAGAATTATTTAATTAATTACTGGAATTGATTTTGGCCAAGTGAAACTGCACTCTGTGTTCAGGGCGTCTCTGCTTCGAAGCGGTGTCTCGGCAGCTGCGCGATTGGGTGGAAGATGGCCGTGTGCTTCAAGGTTTACCAGATATTTTTAAGGCAGTTTTCTTGAAGATACAGTAACTACGCGACACACACGCTGCAGTGCAGTTGTTCAGCAGCAGATGATGCGCTGTCAGCCACTGGCTTGTAATTCCCACTCGCCATCACTCACTGCTGTCATCGAATGGACTCATACTAGCCACAAGTTCTGACAGTTCAATTGTCATGAAACGCAAATACAGCGACGAGTTCTCTCTCTAGGTTTAATACAAACGTTGAGAAATAACGAAGAGCGCCCACAATGTATTTTGTGCAGGGAAGTCCATAGTAATGAGTCTCTCAAAAATGAAAAATTTTAACGACAGGTCCTTACCAAACATCCACAGCATGACTGTAAACCCAGGGAGGTCTTTCAGAACAGGGCAGAATGCTCCAGGAAACAGTGTTTCGACAGTGGAAAGTAAGTCAGCTAGCAAGGCGTTGTTGTCATTTTATAACAGAAATAAGGGAGTACTAACTCTCATAGTCGATGTGAGTTTCTCTTCAAACAATCCCCTTGTACACAGCCAATAGCTAGCTAGCTAACGTTAGCCAAAGCAATCCTCCTAACTACTGATAGTGCAACCCTAAGAAACAGTACAGATGAAGATGGAACAAAAACTGTTGCTGTTAAGATACAAGCAATCATTTTTATTCTGAAATGGAATACACTGATTGATGTGTTTTTTTGAGGATGAGAAACTGACTGAGAAAGCAGTAGATGTTCTGATCCAGTTTGGCACCACAACCTGCGTGAGTCAGGGTTCTCAACTGTCAACAACTGAGCCCAGAATAGACCTGCTTGTTGAAAACTTCAGTCACACACCAATCATTATGACTGTGTGTATGTGTGTTTTCTTGTCTACATCTATGTGATGTGATCAATCAGTTTTTTCCCATTCAGAATAAAAATGATCTATTGTATTTTAACAGCAACAGTTCCAACCTAGACAGATAAGAGTGTTTTTAATGGGGGAAAAGGAACATGAATAGCTATTTACATGGGTTTTTCATTTCATTGTTATTAGTCTGTTGCATTTATTAATGGCATAAGGGCAATGAAATGTCCCGGTATTTACATATAGTTGCATGTTTTTGTGAGCTTGGGTCCCAGGAAAACACAGAATTTCTCATTTGGGTCCGAGGCTGAAAATGTTGAAGAACTCCTGCTCTACCCTAACCCCTAGCTGCTATTCCCTTCCCTGGGCTTTGTCAGTCCCCTGCCTAGCCTACTACTGACACTGAGAGGCTGCCCACCGGCCCGCCCAGAGGCTTTTCCTCTCCCTCCTCCTCCCCTCTTCCTCCCGTAGGGGGGAAACATATTCATCATTAGAAAGTTAGTGAAGAGTCACAAGCAGAGTCACAGGGCTCTGACATCCTGGACCAGGTCAGGTCTCTGTAGTGGCATCCTGGACAGGTCAGGTCTCTGTAGTGGAATCCTGGACAGGTCAGGTCTCTGTAGTGGCATCCTGGACAGGTCAGGTCTCTGTAGTGGCATCCTGACCAGGTCAGGTCTCTGTAGTGGCATCCTGACCAGGTCAGGTCTCTGTAGTGGCATCCTGGACAGGTCAGGTCTCTGTAGTGGCATCCTGACCAGGTCAGGTCTCTGTAGTGGCTTCCTGACCAGGTCAGGTCTCTGTAGTGGCATCCTGGACAGGTCAGGTCTCTGTAGTGGAATCCTGGACAGGTCAGGTCTCTGTAGTGGCATCCTGGACAGGTCAGGTCTCTGTAGTGGCATCCTGGACAGGTCAGGTCTCTGTAGTGGTATCCTGACCAGGTCAGGTCTCTGTAGTGGCTTCCTGACCAGGTCAGGTCTCTGTAGTGGCATCCTGGACAGGTCAGGTCTCTGTAGTGGAATCCTGGACAGGTCAGGTCTCTGTAGTGGAATCCTGACCAGGTCAGGTCTCTGTAGTGGAATCCTGACCAGGTCAGGTCTCTGTAGTGGCATCCTGACCAGGTCAGGTCTCTGTAGTGGCATCCTGGACAGGTCAGGTCTCTGTAGTGGAATCCTGACCAGGTCAGGTCTCTGTAGTGGAATCCTGACCAGGTCAGGAGGCTGACGACTACATGACTCATCTGCAATCTGGGCTGTAATAAAGTGTGAAAATTCAGTAAATGTATAGATTTCCATAACACCGTAATACTATTGTTAGTGCTGGGTTTAGAGTAGAAGTGAATGAGAGCTTTCTGAGCGTGTTAGCTTGAGTCTCTAGAGAAGGTTGTGTCTCAGTCAGTGTTCTCTCTGTGACTCGGTGTAAACAGACACCTATCAACAGCTGGCCACTTAGCTACATAACAGCCCTGTCTCTATAGAGGGAGAAGAACTACTGACCCCACCATACACACACACAGAGAATCAGGCACGCACACTTACATGACCACACAAACAGCTATAAACACACATCTGCCTGACCATACAAAAACGCACACATTGTCCCCGCCACACACACACACGCACGGCTGCCTAGCGTGCCCTCTCCCCTAGAGACAGACTGGGCCGTGTTTGAGGATTTTCTGGAAACATTCACAGGAAGCGAGTGCCTCTCTCTCTCTCACCACTTCCAACTTTATATTTTTGCATCAACACTTGGTGGGGTTTATTTGTGCAGGACAACAGCACTGGAGGATTTATTGCACTGTAATCTAAAGAGAGAGAGACCCACATCCCATAATACAGCGGTCAGAATGCCTGTGAGAATGTAAACTGCAGGGAGAGTCAATTATACAAATAAAGATAGCTGTGATGCTCTTCGCTCTCAATGTTTTCTCTTGGAGGACGCTGTGGAGTCTCTGGAGGAAGACGTGCTGTCTGCCTGCCAGGAAAACCCGTATCCTCTCTCTCCTCTTTTACTGTCCTCTTGTCCTAGAGTCTGGGTGTCCCTGGTGTTGTACATGGTGCGTGGTCATGCCAGATTCATCTTGTGCAACACGCCTCATTCACCTCTATCAAGGATCTACAACACTAGAATACACATTACATACACCCACACACAGCTTTTTCAGGACCCTGTCTTTCAAAGATAATTCGGAAAAATCCTAATAACTTCACAGATCTTCATTATAAAGGGTTTAAACACTGTTTCCCATGCTTGTTCAATGAACCATTAGCAATTAATGAACATGCACCTGTGGAACTGTCGTTAAGACACTAACAGATTACAGACGGTAGGTAATTAAGGTCACAGTTATGAAAACTTAGGACATTAAAGAGGCCTTTCTACTGACTCTGAAAAACACCAAAAGAAAGATGCCCAGGGTCCCTGCTCATCTGCGTGAACGTGCCGTAGGCATGCTGCAAGGAGGCATGAGGACTACAGAAGTGGCCAGGGCAATAAATTGCAATGTCCGTACTGTGAGACGCCTAAGACGGAGCTACAGGGAGACGGGACAGACAGCTGATCATCCTCTCAGAGGCAGACAACATGTAACAACACCTGCACAGGGTCATGCGAACATCACACCTGCGGGACAGGTACAGGATGGCAACAACAACTGCCCAAGTTACACAAGGAATGCACATTCCCTCCATCAGTGCTCAGACTGTCCGCAATAGGCTGAGAGAGACTGGACTGAGGCCTTGTAGGCCTGTTGTAAGGCAGGTTCTCACCAGACATCACCGGCAACAACATCTCTTGTGGGCACAAACCCACCGTCGCTGACCCAGACCAGACTGACAAAAAGTGCTCTCCATTGACGAGTCGTGGTTTTGTCTCGTTTATCGTCAAGGGATTTGCTTTTATTGTCGAAGGAATGAGCATTACACCGAGGCCTGTACTCTGGAACAGGATCGATTTGGAGGTGGAGGGTCCGTCATGGTCTGGGGCGGTGTGTCACAGCATCATCGGACTGAGCTTGTTGTCATTGCTGGCAATCTCAACGCTGTGCGTTACAGGGAAGACATACTCCTCCCTCATGTGGTACCCTTCCTGCAGGCTCATCCTGACATGACCCTCCAGCATGATAATGCCACCAGCCATACTGCTCGTTCTGAGTGTGATTTCCTGCAAGACAGAAATGTCAGTGTTCTGCCATGGTCAGCGAAGAGCCCAGATCGCAATCCCATTGAGCACGCCTGGGACCTGTTGGATCGGAGGGTGAGGGCTAGGGCCATTCCCCCCAGAAATGTCTGGGAACTTGCAGGAGCCTTGGTGGAAGAGTGGGGTAACATCTCACAGCAAGAACTGGCAAATCTGTTGCAGTCCATGAGGAGGAAATGCACTGCAGTACTTAATGCAGCTGGTGGCCACACCAGATACTGACTGTTGCTTTTGATTTTGACCCCCCCTTTGTTCAGGGACACATTATTCAATTTCTGTTAGTCACATGTCTGTGGAACTTGTTCAGTTCATGTCTCAGTTGTTAAATCTCGTTATGTTCATACAAATATTTACACATGTTTGTAACGGCGTTCTTCGTTTGTTGAAAGAGAGTCGGACCGAAATGCAGCGTGGTGGTTACTCATGTTCTTTAATGAAGGAAAAGTGATTAATGAAATAAATAAATAAATACGAAAACAACAAACGGAACGTGAAACCTAATTACAGCCTATCTGGTGAAACTACACAGAGACAGGAACAATCACCCACGAAAGACAAAGCGAAACTCAGGCTACCTAAATACGGTTCCCAATCAGAGGCAATGAGAAGCACCTGACCCGGATCGAGAACCGCCTCAGGCAGCCAAGCCTACACTCGACACACCCCTAATCAACCACAATCCCAATGCCTACAAAACCCAATACGAATACAACACGTAAACCCCTGTCACACCCTGGCCTGACCAAATATATAACGAAAACACAAAACACTAAGACCAAGGCGTGACAATGTTAAGTTTACTGAAAATAAACGCAGTTGACAGTGGGAGGATGTTTCTTTTTTTGCTGAGTTTATATCTACAGTGCCTTCGGAAAGTATTCAGACCCCTTGACTTTTTCCAAATTTTGTTACATTACAGCACTATTCTAAAATGGATAAAAAAATATTTAAAATCCTCAGTAATCTACACACACTACTAAATGTTTTTTAGATGATTTTTTGCATCTTATTTACATTAATATTCAGACCCTTTGCTATGAGACTGTTTCCTTTTGATCATCCTTGAAATGTTTCTACAACTTGATTGGAGTCCACCTGTGGTAAATTCAATTGATTGGACATGATTTGGAAAGGCACACACCTGTCTATATAAGGTCCCACAGTTAGTGCATGTCAGAGCAGAAACCAAGCCATGAGGTCGAAATAATTGTCCGTAGAGCTTCGAAACAGGATTGTGTCGAGGCACAGATATGGGGAAGGGTACCAAAACATTTATGCAGCATTGAAGGTCCCCAAGAACACAGTGGCCTCCATCGTTCTTAAATGGATTCAGAACCACCAAGACTCTTCCTAGAGCTGGTCGCCCGGCCAAACTGAGCAATCAGGGAAGAAGGGCCTTGGTCAGGGAGGTGACCAAGAACCTGATGATCACTCTGACAGAGCTCCAGAGTTCCCCTGTGGAGATAGGAGAACCTTCCAGAAGGACAATCATCTCTGCAGCACTCCACCAATCAGTCCTTTATGGTAGAGTGGCCAGACAGAAGCCACTCCTCAGTTAAAGGCACATGACGGCCTGCTTTGAGTTTGCCAAAAGGCACCTAAAGACTCTAAGACCATGAGAAACAAGATTCTCTGGTCTGATAAAATCAAGATTGAATTCTTTGGCCTGAATGCCAAGCATTACGTCTGGAGGAAACCTGGCACCATCCCTACGGTGAAGCGTGGTGGCAGCAGCATGCTATATTATGTTTTTCAGCGGCAGGGACTGGGAGACTAGTCAGGTTTGAGGCAAAGATGAACAGAGTAAAGTACAGAGGGATCCTTGATGAAAACCTGCTCCAGAGTGCTCAGCACCTCAGACTGGGGTGAAGGTTCACCTTCCAACAGGACAATGATCCTAAGCACACAGCCAAGACAACGCAGGAGTGGCTTTGGGGCAAGTCTCTGAATGTCCTTGAGTGGCCCAGCCAGAGCCCGTACTAGATCCCGATCGAACATCTCTGTAGAGACCTGAAAATAGCTGTGCTCTGCATTCAACCTGACAGAGCTTGAGAGGATCTGCAGAGAAGAATGGGAGAAACTCCCCAAATACAGCTGTGCCAAGCTTGTAGCATCATACCCTAGAAGACTCAAGGCTATAATCGCTACCAAAAAGGTTCTTCAACAAAGTTCTGAGTAAAGGGTCTGAATACTTAAGTAAATGTGATATTTCGGCATTCTGGGGTATTGTGTGTAGAAATTCGATTTTTTTTAAAATCTTTTTTAATCCATTTTAGAATAAAGCTGTAATGTAACAAAATGTTGAATAAGTCAAGGGGTCTGAATACTTTCCACACACACACATATATGAACACTTTCTATCTCTTTCTCTCACTCACAAACACATCCACCACCCACTCCATGCCCAGACGCCATAGGAAGTCCAGCAGCTGGACATAAGCACATAAATCTGATCTGTCCGTCCCGCCATCCTGTTCGTCTCTAATTATTGATAGAAGGGAACTGTTAATGCCTTGCATGTGGTTCCCCCCCCTCTCTCTCTCTCGCTCTCCCCTCTCTCTCGCTCTCCCCTCTCTCTCTTCCCCCTCCTCTCTCTTTCTCCTTTGAACAGCTCATCACTCTTAAACAAGCCTGTCTTTATCATCTCTGCCAACTAACTCCCCGTCCCTGAGCCCCCAAAAGCCACCAGTGCAGAGAAAACGACAGCCTCCAACAGAGCATCACATGGCCCAGGCTAACACAGCACACTGCTCCATGACCAAGCACTCACCCCAGTCCAGATCTCCTCTCACTGCACTTCAAATTAGAGCCTGGCCATGAAAACAAGCTGTTCTGGACGTTTTGATGTGGGTATGAGTGTGTTTGTGTATGGAGCAGTTCATGGTGTGGTGGTTTTTAGCTCCAGTACATGTCTGGATGTCTTTATTGTTGAGTGGAGGTGAATCGGGTTGCTTATCAGGGTTACTGTAGTGAGTTGGGACCTCATGTCAGAGAGACTAAGGTAATTGAAATATGAACGTACATCACCGTACGTATCTTTACATATTGTTGTAAGTTGAATGTTTTTTTTTTTATGGAAGTAAAGACATGCTGATTGTAACGGATCACAATCAAGACTGTAGTAGTTGTATATTAACCACTGGGAGGCAATTTACCATTTCACAAATCTTAACAAATGAAGAGTCCGGTTTTCTATGGAATCCATACAAAACAACAGGTTAATGAACTTTTTACACCATTGATTTTGATAGCGGCCCCCATTAGATTGTGTTAGTCACTCTCACTAAGATATATTAAAAACAGCATATATTTCGCTCCGCCACATGGCAAAATGAGTAAAATTGCATGAAATGTGTTATAAAATGTAAAAATCTTCTCTCCATCCTATGGCAAAATGTGTTGAATTGCAGCAAACTTCTTTTAAAACGGCAACATTTTCTCTACGCCCCGTGGTAAAATGTGTAGCATTGCAGGAAATGAACTGGCAAGGTGGGGGTCCCGGCTCTGACTTTATGTGTGTCTGTAGATGTGGCTACGCAGACCCGCGGGCCACTGTGGCCCCTCGTTATGAGTTCAGATTTTTGGTGGCCCCGACCCCCATCAAAGTTGCCCATCCCTGCAGTAAACGATCGAAGCCCACATCTTGGAACAGTTCTATTATTTCTGTGTTCTTTCCACACTTGTGTTTTTTCCTCCAACCTCCTCAGACAACATTTGTCATGCTGCTTGTGTATTACAAAACCCCAGAGCATTGTAACGGATACACAGAGATCCTAACAGCGCTCTCAGACCAAGGCCCAGTCCCAAATAACACCCTAATCCCTACGTAGTGCCCTACTTTTGACCAGCGCCCTATGGGTTTCCCTATTGGCCCTGGTCAAAAGTAGTGCACTATATAGGGAATAGGGTGTTATTTGGGATACTGTCCAAGGCTCCGAGCTGAGTAAATATTTGGAGGGCCTTGGTTCAGAGGAGACGCTCTGCTGTAAGAAGGCCCTTGAACTCTTGGCTGTCCCACATTGGGAGAGCGAGAGAGAGGCTTGAGTACGCTAGCGTTGTGTGTGTGTTTGTGTGATATGTTGTACACTCGGCTGGCTGCTACACACCGATAAACACCCCCGTGCATTTCCTGGCCTCTCCCGAGTGTTGTCCGGTGGAATAATACACACTGAGGATACACTCAATGCATAAATATACACAAATACTAACTGGACACACGCACACACAGGTATGTACACATGTTCACACAAACGTTACAACACACATGATGTATGCATGCTCATACCTAAACAGTTTACACAAACACACACCTCTACAGTACAGATTCACAGTATTATTTATGCACATATTATGCACACTCACACACACACTCACACACTGCATCACACACTCTCAGCAGAGCCCATTGACAGGAGTCCATTGTGACTGGGAGACCAGGAAGAGAGAAAATAAATTGTCTGTTACCCTTCCCTAAAACAGCCATGGTTCTTTGAGAAATGCTTCGACGGAAGTAGAGCAGGGAGGAGAAGAGCGAAGGAGTGAGAGTGTCAGTCAGATCGGCGCACAGCCAGGGGAGACGGGAGGAAGAGAGGGGTAGGAGGGGGAGTGTAGAGGGGTCAAGAACGGGTGTTGCTGCAGGGCCCGTGTGAACTTCCTGTGAAGGTGTGTAGGATAAGGAGGTGCTGGGAACAGAGAGGCAGATGAGTGCCTGAGCCCTGGCTTAGCTGCTACTGTTTCACCCCGCCGTTCATCTCTCCCTCCTTCCATCCATACTGGCAATGAGGATATTCCACCAAGCTTCACAGACCTCTCCCAGAGCAGCGGCTTTCAAAAGGAGACATGTTGTACTATGTTGCCAGGGCACTGTAAAAGCTTCTCATCTCTTTCTCTCTGTCGGTTTCTTATTTTCTCTTCTTGCTCCTTGAAAAGCTGCACATGCTGTTGAGTGTGTCAGGGAGGAGGGGGGTTGGTGTGGGTCACAACCCTGGGTGGAAACATCCCAGAGTGGGGTAGCTGGTTCTTACACAGCACTGTTGATATGACCTGACCCGGGTCTGGCCCTGGTGCTGGAGCGACTACTGCTGTTTCCTCGGTCCCACTTTGTTACTCTCCTTTCCTCTCTTTTCCTCTCTACGTCTCTCTACATCTCTCTCTCTCTCACTCTCTCACTCTCTCACTCACTCACTCACTCACTCACTCACTCACACACACACACACACACACACTCTCACTCACAGCTGGAGCAGAATATACCCTCTTCTAGACTATAGTGTCTATCTCCTGACACTCAGTCATGTGAAGGGAGGGACTTCCAGCCCCTACAGTCAGTAATTCCAGCCAGACACCCGGTCATTATTTTAATAAAATACAATTACCACCATTACTGGGACAATTGGGTTTTGATGACTGCCCTTTTCTGTACCCCTGCCCTCTCCCGCCCCCTCATCCAGCCCCCACAGTAGACAAATACCCCGTCCCCACCACACTACTTAATGTCAGGGAGGCAGGTCAAGCCGTGGGCTGTGGACCATGGGGCTGTAGGGAGGTCAGAGGGAAAACACACACTGTATTGTGTTGCTGTGTAATTCAACGTAATCTAAAGTGCTCCATGGGGGGGGGTCCAGTGGTGTGGGGGTCTCCCTCCTCCTTCCCTTCTCCCCTTGCTGTGGAATTTCATTAAAGTGTTAAAAGAGAGGCTTCTATTTATGGTGGATGTCAGAGCCCAGTGTAAAGTGTGTTTTAAAATGTGTCTCAGTGTGGTTAGGAGAGGAGGGCCCATTCGCCTTCCGTGTGGTTGTAGGTCCTGGGGGGGGCGCACTGTTGTGGGACAGTGTCAGACGGGGTGGGGGGTGAGAGGCAAACTTTTGTGCTAAGTGATAAAAAGACAACCCGGCTGAACTGGGCTGCCTTTGTTCCTGTGCGCCGCTGCAAAATATGATTTGAGATTAGGACCCCGGGGCAGGCATCCTTTTCAATGGCCTGTTTTTGTCTTTTTCTGCCAGCTATTCTAATCAGCAGGCCAGGCCTGGGGGATGACTGGGGAGAGACAAGCAGGATAAAGATGCAGTGTTCAGGAGGAGAGTGGTCGCAAGGAAGGAATTCCGGTATCTGTCATCTGCCAGAAATGAACCCCCTCATCTTTCCTCCTTCCACCCCTCCTCACTTTCACCCCTCCTCCTCTTTCCCCCTTCCACCCTCCCTCACTTTCACCCCTCCTCATCTTTCCCCCACCCCTCCCTCCATCCCCAGATTCCTTCCTCTGGTTTGGGGGGACCTCTCCAGCCTCAGCGTGTTAGTGTGTGGGCCATGAGAATGGTAAAGACCTGTATGCTATGGGGGTAGTACAGTAAAGAGGGTAGGGGTTCAAATGCATGGGAGTATATATAAACAATGAGACAACGCAAACATACATGACAAAACCACTGCTCTGTGTGTGGATTCATATTCAACGTAAAATTTTGTTGTGTGAGGGAAGATATGGGGGGTTCTTGATGACAAGTTCACAACGATTCCATGTTAGCTGCTGACGTGTGTCGTGGCAAGGAAAGATTGAGAGACTTTGTCTGCTGGACTGAGACAGATATGGAACAGCACCTTCTCTCCATTTTCTCTCTATCTCTCTCTCTCTCTCTCTCTCTCTCTGCGAGGTGCTGAAACACTGGGGATGTACCAGGCTTTCAATTCACCGTGGGAAGGGCCTCGGGTACATCTACAAAGATGGGATGGGGGAAGGGGTGGGAAAGGGTATCACGCCGGCAGAAAATGGGCAACCTCACTCTGCTAGGGAGAGCAGCCTGAGGCATCCTGCCTGTCCCCGAGCTCTCCTCCACTCTACAGCAGCTTTTAGACACGCTCTTATCGCTCTCTCCCCTTCCCTCTCTCTGATTCTCTCTTCCTTTCTCTCTCTCTCCCTGTCTCTCTCTCCCCTTCCCTCTCTCTGATTCTCTCTTCCTTTCTCTCTCTCTCCCTGTCTCTCTCCCCTTCCCTCTCTCTGATTCTCTCTTCCTTTCTCTCTCTCTCCCTGTCTATCTCCCCTTCCCTCTCTCTGATTCTCTCTTCCTTTCTCTCTCTCTCCCTGTCTCTCTCTCCCCTTCCCTCTCTCTGATTCTCTCTTCCTTTCTCCTTCTCTCCCTGTCTCTCGCGCCCTGTCTCTCTCTCCCGGTCTCTCTCTCTCCTTCCCTCTGTCTGATCCTCTCTTCCTTCCCTCTGTCTGATCCTCTCTTCCTTTTACTTGTTCTCTCCCCTCCCTCTCTCTTTCTCTCCTC